>NC_044054.1:29368861-29421361 GCF_902167405.1 Gadus morhua
AGGTATGCTGAATGTAATGTGCACAGAATGTGATTTGATTTGGTGTTTGTGCATGTATTTAGAATGTATTGCATTTAGAATGTTATGCATTCAAAATAACATGTTTTCAGATTAGAATCTATCGCATTTCGAATGTAATTCATTAAGAATAACATGTATTCAGATTTAGATCTATTGCATTTTGAATGTAATTTATTCAGAATAACATTTATTGAGATTAGAATCCCTTGCATTTAGAATGTAATTGATTCAGAATAGCATGTAGCATGTAGCATTTTGAATGCATTGTGTTCAGAATAACATCTATTCAGAATGTAATGCCTTCAGAGATGCAATGTATTGAGAATAACAAGATTCAGAACATAAGGTATGTAATGTCGTCAAAGTAATGAGAATGTCATGCATTTGGAATTGTATGTATTCAGAACATGTGTTCAGAATGTCTTGCGATTAGAACGTAATGCATTCAAAATGTAGTTTACCGTATTTGGAATTTGACGTGTTCAGCATGATATGTATTCGGAATGGAATATTTTCAGAATTGATAGGGCTATACCAACCCTTAGGTATAGGCTGATACACTGAGTATGAAATGCATTCAATATGTAATAGATATCCAGTTATCCAGTCAGTCCATTATTTCAAGGGACCCGAGGGCTTGAGGTTAATGTCATGTAACAGTAATGTCTGGAGTAATCACACGGAGCTCAGACACCTCTCACCAGATCTCCCCTTCGACCCTTTCAGCTTCGATCATCATCATCTGAGAAGGTCGTGTTCTCAGTTTTTGAGCTTACAAATGGATTTTATGAAACACAATTTAATTTGCGTATGCTTATGCGTGTGTGTGTGCGTGTGTTTGTGTGTGTGTGTATATGTGTGTTTTTGTCTCTATGTGTGTGTGTGTTTGTGTGTGTGTGTGTGTGTGTGTGTGTGTGTGTGTGTGTGTGTGTGTGTGTGTGTGTGTGTGTGTGTGTGTGTGTTTATGTATCTGTGTGTGTGTGTGCGTGTGTTGGTTTGTGTGTGTGTGTGTGTATCTATCTGAGTAAGTATAATAATGAATTAATCCTGATACAACACTAGGCATATAATGGACATGTAGTCCTTGAATGCAACTTTTACAAACTACTTGGAGGGCTCAGTCCTATACAGGGCTCGTATCTGCTCCACTCTGACAGAAAGTCGCCCGGCGCATTGCTTAATGTTGCCATTGATTTTCCGTGGGATTAACCCCGGTCCAGGCGGCGGCCATGTTTATCTCCACTGACGTTTGTTATGGTGACAGCTGGGCTAGCCCAAATTGATCGCACAACCAACATGGGCTATGTTAAGTATTCTCCAAATTGTAGAAATGTGCTCTTATGTCTTAATGGAAATAGTACAGTACAGCCTTTCATAAAAGGGACCATCATCAACCTTGTTGTGTAGTGCATACATCACAGAAATATGAACCTATTTGTTGTAATTATTTGTATGGCAATGCTCCAAGTGTATTTGGTTTGAGCTGATCCTCAAATCAAGTTCCGTCTTCCCAACAGAAAGAAAAAGGTCAGTGTGTGTGTGTGTGTGTGTGTGTGTGTGTGTGTGTGTGTGTGTGTGTGTGCGTGCATGTGTGCGTGCGTGCGTGCGTGTGTGTGTGTGTGTGTGTGCGCGTGTGTGTGTGTGTGTGGAGGATAGCTCATTGAAGCAGCCTCATCTGGCTTGAGTCAGACTGATTGGATTTTGGGGCTGGGGGAGGCTGCACACCTGCAAACCACACCTGTGCATTGAGCAATCTGAGTGCAACAGGTTCAGCCAGGGTCACCACACACACTCCTGCATGGCAATATGGCCCGCCAGCTCATGTATCATTGTCTGCAAAACTTTACAATAAACTGTTTTTCAAACAACTCCAGCTTTTCTGGAGGAGCCCACTTAAAGTTACCTGGGTGGCAACAGAAACGGTTACACTAAATAACAGAAGAACAACAGAACAGAAAAAAGATTTGAAAAAGGTCAGACCTGCTGTTTGTTTCACCACTTAAGGACCATTTAACATTTAACAAGTACGCTCAGAAAAACACTTTTGTTCTTGTCATTTCCATCGCCTACGTAGATCAAATTTTACTTTGGGCAAAGTATTCTTATGAGCCGCCAAATGTCGAGAACCTTTGTGTGTTTAGGTCTCTCTACTCCCACCTAAAAAACCCTCTCAGGACAGGCTCTTCCCAGATGCTAAATTGCCCAGTGGGCGTGAGTAATGTGCTGAATAACACCATGACTGACAGGCTGTAGTGTGGCTGTATATCTCTCAGTCTGCATGATGCGGGCCAGATATGAAGCAATATAAAGACAGCATCTACTCTAGAAGGGCTCATCAACCCAAACACAGGGAACGCATCTAACACAGCGACAGCAACCAACACAGAGACAACATCCAACACAGAAACAGCATCCAGCACAGTGACAGCATCCAATGTAGACAGCATCCAACCCAGAGACAGCATCCAACACAGAGACAGCATCCAACACAGAAACAGCATCCAGCACAGTGAAAGCATCCAATGTAGACAGCATCCAACACAGAGACAGCATCCAACACAGAGACAGCATCCAACACAGCGACAGCATCCAACACAGAGACAGCATCCAACACAGAGACAGCATCCAACACAGCGACAGCATCCAATGTAGACAGCATCCAACACAGAGAAAGCATCCAACACAGAGACAGCATCCAACACAGAGACATTATCCAACACAGAGACAGCATCCAACACAGAGACAGCATCCAATGTAGACAGCATCCAACACAGGATGTGAATCAAACACAGGGACAGCATCCAACACAGAGACAGCATCCAACACAGGGACAGCATCCAACACAGAGACAGCATCCAACACAGAGACAGCATCCACCACAGGTACAGCATCCAACACAGAGACAGATTCCAACACAGAGACAGCAACCAACACAGGGACATCATCCAACACATGGACGGCATCCAACAAAGCAACAGCACCGAACACAGACCGAAACAGCCATTTCATTACAGAGCCGTCTTCAAGGTGTTATTGCGTTTTACAGTGCACTAGGGTTGCAATACAAAGCGAGCAAGCCCCCCAGTGTGTGAGGCTTTTTTCCTCTGTGCGTGACACTGGCTTCCTACGGGAGGCTGAAAGAGCATCTGTGACATGAGCATAACACTGTTTAGTGGAATCAATGGGAGAAGTCACTTGGAATAGGCCCAGAGTGCTCTGGCTGGAGAACTTGTTATGGCCAGACTCCAGGGAGATGATAGGATGAGAAACAAGTTCCCTCCCCAGACACAGAGGAAGAGAGAGGGAGAGAGAGAGAGAGGGAGGGAGAGAGAGAGAGAGAGAGAGAGAGAGAGAGAGAGAGAGAGAGAGAGAGAGAGAGAGAGAGAGAGAGAGAGAGAGAGAGAGAGAGAGAGAGAGAGAGAGAGAGAGAGAGGGAGAAGGAGAGAGAGAGAGATACAGAGAGAGAGAGACAGATATGGGGGGGGGCAAGAGATGGGAGAGAGAGAGAGAGAGAGAGACAGAGAGAGAGAGAGAGAGAGAGAGAGAGAGAGAGAGAGAGAGAGAGAGAGAGAGAGAGAGAGAGAGAGAGAGAGACAGATGCGGAGAGAGCAAGAGATGGGAGAAAGAGATAGAGATGGGGAGGGAGAGAGTGAGAGGGCGAGATGGGTGTGGAGAGAGCGATGGGGGGAGAGAGAGAGAGAGAGAGAGAGAGAGAGAGAGAGAGAGAGAGAGAGAGAGAGAGAGAGAGAGAGAGAGATGAGCGTAGAGAGAGCAATGGGGAGACAGAGACAGTGTGTGATTTACAGACTCACTCCTCTCAGTCTTTTTGTCAAGCTCTGTAGATACTTTATGTCCATTAGTGTCCGTATTTTCACTTTGCCTGGCCGTGGTATTTCATCAATGTACATTATTAATCCGTGAATTCATGAATAGTGCAGCCTGTGTTATTGTGTGAGTGCGCTGCATTCAGGAGTTTTGATTTTTCCTGATGTATTCTAACTAGGGATGTCCGATATTGGCTTTTTTGCCGATATCCGATATGCGATATTGTCCAACTCTAAATTTTCGATTCCGATATCAGCCGATACCGATGTCGATATTTGGGTTATTTTTCCTCAAACCTAATTTAGGTAACATTACATATCTCCTGTTGTGGAATTAACACAACATGCTTAATGTTATTGTGATGCCCACTGGATGCATCTTGAATGCAACAAGGCTTTCCAAATGTTAACACTGTCTGTGCAAAATAAGAAAAATACTTCAACTTAATTTAAGGGAAAAGTGCCATGTTTATTTTTTTTTATTATTTTTTTTTTTTTTCAAAAGAAATCCGATACCGTTATTGACAGATATTACATTTTTATGCTAATATCGGGCCGATAATATCGGACATCTCTAATTCTAACTGATTGCTGGTGTACATTATGGTTGGCTCAGCGTCTCGCACCATTAGCAACTCTCGCTATCCTGTATGGCTCAGCATTCAATTCTCCTTCAAACCCTCCAAAGTGCACATGTGTAATGGGCCAATAAGGACATGTACTGGGATACAATTCTTAATAATTACAACTAAACTTAACAATATACAACTTCAACCTGGAATTTCGTAATGTAAAAAAATATAATGTGCCACATATTTTATAAAACATATGCATAGCATCTTTTATTCAGCCACACCATATGTGTTTTTTATGTACTTTGCATATAAAGCAGCATTTTTTGCGATGTGTGAGAATAAATTAGCTGGCAGAAAATGACACAATGGATTGTTCAAAACCAGTGGGATGCGATAGAAACATGCACGCACACACACACACACACACCCACGCACGCACGCACGCACTCCCACACATGTAAAGATAACCTTTTTGAAAATGTTAATGACGTTGGTTCTCTTCAGCCCCGATGGATCGTGTATTGCACTACTCTCTGTCGATCTGTCTGTCAGTCTGTGTGTGTGTGTCCATCCGTCCAACGGTCTGTCTTTCTACCTGTCTGACTGCCGGTCCGTTCACTCGTCTGCCTGTCTCTCTGCTCGTCGGTCTGCCTGTTTGTCTTCCTACCTGCGTGTCTGCCTGCCTGTCTGCCTGCCAGTCTGTCTGTGTCTGTCTGCGGGTCCATCCGTCCTCCATGAAGGGTGGTGATGAGGAGGGCGCCCGCTGCCCAAGTCCCCGCGGACGGGGTGATGAACGAGGGGGCTTGGGTATTGATGAACCGCAAGGTACCCGAACAGAAAGGATGATGGATCTCGGCTCAGGTAGGAATCAATAGCTGTAAAAATGAGCTCAAAACATCTTGTAGCGTGAACAGCTAGGATGGGTTTTGGTTAAGTGTCCCAGAATGCACCTGTTTTGCTCCTCACCAGAATCGGTTTCATCCAAGATTTGATTGCTTTCATATTTTGCATACATGTGTGTTAGATTAAGGCAAATATATATCAGCATCAATTCCAGTAGTTATTTTTCACAGAAATTATCTCTGTAATGTGAAAGAACAAAGGTAATATGAAAGGTTGTTTCAGACATTTTTATGATTGAATTTACGCTCATTCAAAGATAACGAAAAAAAACGAATAAAGAAACAAACAAAAAATATCGGTATCATTATCTCTTATCGGCCGAATTATTCCACCGGTATCAGCCCAGAATTTCACAATCATCGCATCCCTTAGAATACCAGAATAATAGCATAACGGAATACAGGATTTTAAATTCTCTGTGTTTCCTTTCAGCTTGTGGCAATACAATCATCATGTCATGACAAATACATGCCGGCAAGCGTTTGTCTTTGTCCATGCGTGTTGGTGAGCGGATGCTGATGTGCCTCTCTTATGTGCATGAGTGCCTTCGTCTCGTGAGCGCTTTCATGTAACGCCTTGTTTGGGTCGTTTTAATTAAATCCCAATCAGATAAGATAATGAGCAACCATCTCTCTCTCTCTCTCTCTCTCTCTCTCTCTCTCTCTCTCCCTCTCTCTCTCTCTCTCTCTCTCTCTCACTGCTCCCCCCCCCCCCCCCCCCCACCTGGCCTTATTTTTCCTGCACTTTATTTCATCCATTAGTTAAAAGACAGGCTTTCACATCCTGTTTTGTTTGTAACCATTAAAGGGCCCCTGTGCGCACGGGGCCTCGTTGGTGTAGTAAGCATGGCAACGGCTCTCTCGCTCTCTCGCTCGCCCGCCCCGTTGATGTAACAGACACGGCGACCGCGGAAAGAAAGCCAGCGCCGTGAAAGAGAAAAGCTTTGAAAGCGCGCCAACGTGTGAACAGGACGGGTTGCCGCAGGTGAGGCAGTAATTACGGCTCCGCCGTGATGTGGTTTGATTCGCCATCGGTTGAGAATGAGCGAGGTGAGCCGGGGTCTCCGGCGGTTCCCTTCCGCCCCGCTTTCCCAAATTGGTTCAGGTTAGCTGCGCAATTAGCATGCTGACATGAGGAGTTTTGCAGGTGTGTTTGTGTGTCTGTGTGTAGGTGTGTGTGTGTGTGTGTGTGTGTGTGTGTGTGTGTGTGTGTGTGTGTGTGTGTGTGTGTGTGTGTGTGTGTGTGTGTGTGTGTGTGTGTGTGCGTGCGTGCGTGCGTGCGTGCGTGTGTGTGTGTGTGTGTGTGTGTGTGTGTGTGTGTGTGTGTCTGTGTGTGTGTGTCTGTCTCTGCCTCACGCATCCCTCACCAAAAACAAAAGCGGGACCACTCAAAGGATGCTCGTCTGATGGGTGGTGTCCCCGCTCTTGGTAGCCATTAGTTCTGAGCTCCCTCAAAAGGGTCTATTTTCCTTCTCTGTGATCGATGCGACCGGCTTCATTCAGAAACTCTGTCCCTGCTGTTTTTACCCTTTGGGCCTTTTGATGAAAGCAACAAAAGCTGAAAGAGAACGAGGCCAGGAGTCAGTGCCAGAGTTACTATCACGATATAGTATCACATAGCAGCAAATGGTGTCGCTGCTATGCTGCATCTAGCTACAGATAGCTGCTATCTGTAGCTATGTGCTAGATGCAGATACAAGAAATCTGGCGTTGTGTGATGAGGTCCTTTGGGAGAAAACTGAAAGCAGTATGTGGGTAGCAACAGCGGTTTGAGGCATTCATATTGTTGTTGATTATGATGATCATTATTATTAACATTCGGTCGACAACAGCCCATCATCACCATCGCCATTATCGTCTTTCACTTTGACATCATTAGTGCCACCGCTGCCATTACTGTTAGCACGCCACGGCGCAGTTACGACAGAGCAACAGTAAAAAGATTCTGGAACTCATTAAAAATGTGGAAGAGGCCTGATATAAGAAACTCAAAAAACAAAATAAAAAGTCATTCTGTTTATATTATTTGTGTTTTTCAAGTCCTTGAAGCTTGTTTGTGTTTGAAGCCATGGACGAAAAGCCAATGGAGGAATGACGACCTCAAACAAGGCTGTGAGCTTCAGGTATTACTGTCATCATGGGTAAAGAAAATACAATTACATAAAGGCAAGCACACATGAATCTAGACACCCACAGCATTTCTAACCATTCACCCTATTACAAAACCTATACAATTAATTATTACTTATCATTTATTTATATTATTAATTATTATATAATATAATGTAATTTTTCTTTTAATGATTTTGATGATCCTGATGCAAAAGATAACTCCAATCATCCAAAGCCGTGACAATGTGTTATGAATGGTTATTATTACACAGCTCTGGTAAAATCCTGAAATTAATCTTTCCTTTAGGCAAAATGTTTTATTCAAGTCAGAGATGAGCGGTTCAATGCATAACGTTTGTCTTGTAGTGATCCATAAACGTACCATAATGAACCATCATGGTTCATGAAACAGTGATTAAAAAATGGTGGATTGATGCAACATTCTGCAACCCCGGATTCTTCCAAAACACGTTTTGAGTAAAAAAAACAGTTTCCTGGCAGTATCCACAGGAAGCATTTAACTGGCTTATTAAACATTCTGCACCGCCTGGGAAGAAGAAGAATAGGACAGATAATAAATTATAACTTAAACAACAATAGAAAATAATTGTAATCAACCCCTTTTGTGTCAAGGATTGCATATTGTTGCTTATTGTTGTTTGTGGCTTAGCCTCCACAGTTTCTATACGGGGACCGCCTGCTGGTTGCCTTAGAAACAGTGACCCTGAAATATCAAACAAACTCAGCCTTGCATTGTTTGGTGGCTCAGTTAATGAATGCATGATGAGGGGAGTGTAATTCGACATCATAGGCAGGCTGAACTGAAAACACAAGTGTTTATGCATTCATCATAACAAACCATATTGCATAAGCCCAGGTGACATAATGTGAAATTGTCACTTGTTGACAATTAAATGTTGAACACAAAATCCAGGCTTCCAACATAACATTTACCCTCCAGAAAATAAAATCCTCCTGCATGAAAAAGCAGTGAAAACCTGTGTGAATTAAATCTTTTCTTTTCAATACAAGACACAACCCTCTCCTAGTCCGTGGAATACATTTTAAATAATCAACAAATCCTCTTTCCGAGACCCCTCTGCTTACCATCACCCCGTCCATATATTTGTTTTGAAGCGTCTATTTGCATGGTGATTATACCTTGTGGAGGCCATTGAAATCCGAGGTACGGGAGAGCTTGACTGACTGTTCTGAACAGGCGTCGCCGACGACAGCACGGTGGTTCTGCAGAACCATCAGGCCCGACGTAGAGCACACAAGAAACGCCAATTTGCATATTTACTCGGACGGCCGCCTCCAGCGCTGAGAAGCACGGTTAATTGAATTTTCTGTGATGTTTCCGAGTGCAGAACGCCTCACGCACTTTGGTATCTTTGTGCCGGTACAGAAGTATATCAGGTACAATGTTCTATTTACTCATGTAGAACATGAGAATTAGAGTTAGAGTTTGCTTAAATATTTAAAGTACAAAATAAGACATTCTCCCCAAGCTAATTTCTGCCAACTCAGCCGTAGCAATCAGCGAGATTAAGTTAATTGTATTTCCATGCCACTCAATTAAGTAGGAGGGGGCAAGGTGAAGGAGGGGCAAAGGGGTAATGTTTTGAGTCATTTGTGAACTGAGGTGTCCTCATCCATGCTAATTTATGAATAGTACATGAATGGTAACAGAACATCTTTGCTCTTCTGACGTCTTTGCATAGAAAATGGTTTCTCAGAAGACATAATGGGGGCTGTATTACTAAGGAACACACATTCTACGCACAATGCAACCGGTCTGTTGTTCGTTTGAACGTGTTGCTGGGAAGCAATCGGGGTTTAGTGTGTCAGAATTCATTAGGAACTAAGTACCCTTTTTGGTTAAAACACCGCACACTCAGATGCAGCAGGCAAATAAAGTTATTATTAGTAGTAATAGATTCTGGGTTTTTCATTTTTGTCATGCATTGGATTTAGTAAAGCCATTCTAACAAACAAATAATAGGCTTAAAAACAAACAAGAAACAATATCCCTAGTTCTGTCAAAGAGCCATAATTGCTATTTGCCTTAGCTCCTTCCAAATTCAAACCCGTCAACAGGCTTGGAGAATCAGGTCCTTTTATCTCCTAGCCAGACCATAATAAGCGGTGGCTAGTGGGTGGTCTCCTTCCCTGGAGTCCCTGAGCCCTTCAGTCAGCGATAGCACACGCCTCCTGTGGAAGTTCACACTCGGTGCGCTCTCACTTAACCGTGAAAGTACACACGCTCCACACTAATTAAACCGCTAACGAAGGGGGTTTATTAATTAAAAGGAGATGTTTTGGGGGGGCGGCTGAGGTTGGGGGGGGAGGGGGGGTAGGGGGTGAGTCTCTCTCGGCCTGGGGATGAACACAGGAGAGATAAAAGTGCTTCCTGGACCTTTTACAAGTGCTCTGATAGGACGGAAGTTCAAGTTAATCTCCCAATTCCTCTTATTTTCTTTTTTCTTTGATAGGTCAAACAAGACATCCAACAAAGTTTGTGTTGGGAGACATCTGTTCGGGTTACTGGGGTGCCTCTTCTCGCTTCCTTGGCGGGGAGAGACTGTCTGTTGACGTAGGGTGACGCTTGATTAGAGTGTGGTTGCAGTCTGATAGTCTTACTGAGGAAGTCTCCTAACAGACTTGCAGCCATGATAGGAGCTGGTGGAACTCTCTAAATGCTAAGTGAAGGTGCTTCACTGCTTCCTTTCTTATCGCCTTAAGCATAGGGTGCACAGGGCCGTTCTTTACCAGATGAAAAGAGATAACGCCGGCCCACAATTCCTTGCAGCGGGAACACTTAATGCAACACACAATTCGGCCGTTCAAGGAAATAAACAATTACCATGGAAATATTCGTTGCTCGGAAGCAATCAAGGTTTAGTATTTCAGTATTCTTGAGTTCCTACCACAAATATATGTGGCAGGCAAACAAAGTTATTATTATTAGTAGTAATTCTGGGTTTTTCATTTTTGTCATGCATTGAATTTAGTAAAGCCATTCTAACTAACAACCAATTGTCTTAAAAACAAACATGAAGTCAGTCTCTCCCAAGGAGAGGTAGGGAGTGGTTGCAGGTGAGTCTGTCTGCTCACCTTGGGAGAGGCTTGATTAGGTAGTGGTAACAGGAGAAACTAGCTGTGTTCGAAATCGTTCCCTATTCACTCACTCACTATTCCCTATATAGTGTTCATGATATAGTGCACTATATAGGGAACAAACAAACGAGAATTCGGACACTACGCTGAACATTTCTAAACGTTTGCGTCAGGAAATGCGCCGGGTATTTGTGTGACGCGGATAGATGCGCCCACATCATGGAAACAAACCGGGCACTCACGAGGAAAGCTGGAGGTTGTATTAATGTTGAACGTTACATTTCCTTGATCAAGGTTTCTTTAATTAATTTTGAATGTTACATTTTCTATGTTAAATCCTAAATAAATTGTTGCCATACGGGAGTAACATGTAGGGAACATCGTCTGTACACTCAAATTTTGGCTATTTTAAGTGCACTATATAGTGCATGAAATTAACCACTGAGAATTCGAACCCCACTACAAAATGGCGAGCACCCTATATAGTGCACTATATCTGTGATAGGGAACGATTTCGAACGGAGCTACTGTCTACTCTACTCACCTAGGGAGAGGCTTGAGTAGGTAGTGGTTGCAGTAAAGACTGTCTGCTCTCCTAGGGAGAGGCTGGAGTACGTAGTGATCGCGGGTGAGGCTGTTCCACCAAACCTGCAGCAGCTGTGCCGAGTCAGAGTGATGAGTCAGGACCTCACCCATTGTCTGTCGCTGTCCTGGGTGCTGAAGTCTCCCCACAAACACCGGTGGAGGGTCCTTGGGCAGCCTGGTCTCTCCACGGTACCAGCCCAGCACACAGGTCTTCTATGCTGGGAAATCAATCCAACCGCTCCTCGCTGCGTTCATCGCACACCAGGTGACTGAGTGCGTGCTGATCAACGTACCCCTTCCTCACCACATGTTTTACATCATCTCGACATCTGTCCTCCCTCTCCTGCTCCACTTCCTCCTCCCTTTTTCAATTTCGTTATTCTAATCTTTCTGATTGCCCCACCTGCTGTAATATGCACTCATCATGCCACATCACTCAGCGGTTCTGGAGTGAGTCTATCCGCTTTGGATGAACAGCAGGTAAAATGGAACATAACGAGAAAGTGATGAACAGTATGATCATCCAAGCTTGTGCGTTTAGTCACGATCGCACCAGTCTGGGCGGTGCAAGTGATTAAGAAATCTCCAGCTACTTTTAACACCCTAAGGCAAGATAACAGCTAATCATTTTTTCTCGCTGCTGGTAAGGTCAAGCTGTCTGTTTCTTACGAGTGATGTGATAACTGTGTGACGAGCGGACACCGATGCAGTATTTCTGTGCATTAATCTGCGCTTCTTTTTCCCCGGTGGGCCCGTAGCGTCCACGTCTCCCGTGGGTGATACGTGTTCTGTATGATGGTTGTGGACCACTGATTGAAAACAGATGCCGGTTCCAGCGGCTCCTTAAAAAATTACCGATCCCGCCGACCATTTTCTCTCGTTAGCGGAAAAAAAGACCCTCCGCTGGATCTGGGTCAGCAGCAAACTAGCTTCCGGTCCTCTCCGAATCGGGGATGTTGTGTTTGCGTCGGACGCCCCCAGACCGCTAGTCCGCCGCGGCCGGTGTTAGCTCATACCCGATTAGCACGCCACAAAATCGATGCCATTGGTGGAAATAATTGGCTGTCTCCGGTTGCCGGTCGCCCACGGGCAGAACAGGGAGGAGGGGGGTAGAGGGGGGAACGGCGCGGCTCACCTTACCTCTGCGGGCCGTACTGATTGGATTGTGGGTCTGATAGCCTCCGACCTCGTACCCTGGAGGAGGACGGGGGAAAGGCTAATTGCCTTCCTAAGTGGATGTAGGAGAGGTTTGTTTGTGTGGGTGTCTCTGTGTGTGTGTGTGTGCGTGTGGGTGTCTGTGTGTGTTTGCGTGTGTGTGTGCGTGTGCGTGTGCGTGTGTGTGTGTGTCCGTCTGTCTGTCTGTGTATGTTTTTGTGTGTGTGTGTGTGTCTGTTTACGTGTGTGTGTTGGTCTGTGTGTCTGTGAATGTGCATGCATGCCTGTATAATTGGTTATAATTGCATGTGTGTGTGTGTGTGTGTGTGTGTCTGTTTACGTGTGTGTGTTGGCCTGTGTGTCTGTGAATGTGCATGCATGCCTGTATAATTGGTTATAATTGCATGTGTGTGTGTCTTAGCCTCCAGCCAGCATCAAATTTAATCACCTTTCCTCAAAACACACTTAAAAGATCATCCAAATATCTCTGAGGGGGTAAGGCCATATACACACAGATACAATTAAATTATCAAATCTCTGTGAGGTGCAGTTAAAAAACTTCACTAAGATCATGCTGTTTACTGCATTAAGATCATGTAAAATGTATGTAAAATAACAGTTAGCCCAATGACATTTATGAAATTATAAGGGGGAAAAGGGTATGGAAGGAAAGTAGGAAATCGAACAACAAATAAATTACCCAATTATTTACGTCACACAATAATCATTGTTGTTGTGTTTCTCTCTGTGTGATTGGATATTATCATCAGGCGACTTTCTGAACCGATGTCATACAATTTAAAAACCAGAAACCAGACACCAACCAATTTGACAGAGGCACTTGTAAACGTGTGATGAGGAAAAAAGACAATTTGATATTTCATTTGTTTGAAAACACAACCTTCATCTTTGCAAACACCATTCATTTGACTTGTTTCCATTAATGGGGTTTAATGAGGGTTGAGTCTTCATCATTTAGAGTGAGAGACCTTAGCACGACCATGTTTACACACACACACACCCGCACACACACACACACACACACACACACACACACACACACACACACACACACACACACACACACACACACACACACATGCACGCACACACACACAAAACAAATACATAACGCCTTAATCACAGTCTAACGTCAGCAGGCTAAAACAACCGCATTAACCTGTCTACTCTTTACACTCCTCTCTGAAATTAGATTTTTTACTTTTTTTCTACAAAGGACATTTTTTTCCCTTCCTTGATGGACAGATCAATTTATCCCAACACCTGCCTGCCCCTCCCACTGCTCCCCCAAGATGCAAAAATGTCCAAATACAACCTGCTACAAGCCACTTGTCCAGATTGCAAAAGAACACCCTGTTGTTAGTACATACGTACGCGCGTTTACACGCAGGCATGCAAAGACACACACAAAACACACACAATCACAAGCAAAGCAATTCACGCTACACCATTTGCTTAAAACTCGTTACTGATGGGACATAAAGTGCACACACACAAGCTCAAACAATGATGTACATTGCATGGCCGTACGCACACACCTACATGTTATTTATGACACAGTAGCCCTGGTAACAGAAACCTCTCATTATAAATAGTTTTCCAGATCTTGATCTCCCTCTTTGTGTTCTCCGAGCCAGGTTAGATTACTTCTTCCAAGCCTTGGCTCGTAGAGACGTGGGCTCCGATCACGACAGTGTGAATGGAAATGGCTTCCGCTGACACTTTGAACCATCATGTCCAAACACAATGGCGGAGGTTTCATTTAAAGTTGAACACGTAGGCGGTATGATTCAGTCTCTGCACAGCAGGCTTCGGCTGGCAGGATGAAACTATTTGAAACAGGAATGGTTTGACGGATGCAAGCAAAAGTTGACTTTCAACCGCGTTGCTGAAAAGGGCAGGGAATAGTTGTTCTGAAGTGGCTCTGGCTGCCACTCGGGCTGAGGTGTAACGGAGGAAGTTTGCGAAGCAGAGGACGCGCTATAAATCCTTATTTTGAAAGTGTCAGACCTGTTTTGTAGAAGTGACAATCTGTATTCATCAGAGACCATGGTCTATTTTCTGGAGACAACCTTTGGAAGTTGATCCCAGCTTCCTTTGAGGACTCAGAGACAGGCAAATGTACTTTCAATAAAGTCTTGGAAGCCTGAAGTTAGGAGCATGCACTCAGAAAGGCTCCAGAACAAAGTACTTCAACGTCAAGAAGAAGTAACGTCAAATGTAGCCATCGAGAACACAAAACAACTTAAGACGAAGTGCTGTACAGAAGAGACCTGTAAAGATCTGTACCGTCCGACAAGTTAGACAAAGAAATACAATAACAGAAGGAATGAACTGAAGTGATGTGTCTTAAGTCACTCTACACTTTACACTTATTCCTCCACTCACCTTCACTGCTTGCAGGGGAAGAATCACAGCTGCACTGCCACATGAAATATTAATTTCACCGGAGACCGAAGAGGGGCTTTCATTTAATTCAAATATCTGTGGTCGTGGGCAGAGCGCCAGAGCCGGATGTGTCAGGGAACACTCTTAAGTAGTGATTGGCGTTAATGAGAGTGAAACAGCTCTCAGGAGGAACCTTTCCCCAACCACACACCACTTCACCTGTGACTCCATCGTAGGTGTATCCATTCTCCTCCTTCTCTTTGAATTTCTCAACGTGTCATGAGGGTGTATTTAATGAGCACTCTTCAAAGGTCTGAGGCACCAGGGCGTCAGACACCTTACGGTCGGCAGGTCCCTCGATTGGTTGGTCGACGTGTCCCGCCAACTTCTCATTGGTCGGAGAATCGCCGGTCTTCTTAATGAGAAAAGCGCTTTTTAATCTGTTATTTTTTTAATTGATGCACGCCTATTTTATTTTTGAGTGATAGGCTATATTTTGTTTGAAATAACATAAATGAATGCAAATAATATTCAAAAATATTTTACTCAACAAATGCGTAAGTGTATGATTTAATGTAATACTTTGAACTGGCCCAATTTAAGGAAGCCTGATAGTCCTAACCCTCTGAACATTCACTCAGCCCCAGACTAATGGACACCGTTTGAAAGCCTTCAGTGTGGCAGAAAATGTATAATGTGAACTTTGACGACAGCAGAATTCTTATCACAGCTGAACGACAAACATGGTGTTACATCTAATGCCATACGTTCTTTGGCAAAAGTACCACATTAAATATTGATTTCATACGCGGCGGTTGGTGGGGCAGAACCGTATGTGGACGGAACAGCGTCCATCATAACCTGTCGCGTCGTAGTGCGGCCCAATCAAAGCTCCCCCCCAGATGAAATGTCAGGGGAAGGTAATGTGTTACCCACACCAGCTCTCTCTCCCGGCTCTCAGCTGACATAATGGGAAACATTTATTTATGAACCGTGTGCGATATTTGATCTTGGTGATAAATCAAAAGGAACAGCATTCTTTAAAGGGTTTATTTGTAAAATGGTCCATGAAATATGCTGATCAACTCAATTCAATTCAATTGTATTTGCATAGACCTTAATAACCATTACAGTCTCAACGGGCTTGACGGGCCAAATGTTTAAGACACCCCCCCCCTGACCCAAGCCCCCACAAGGGCAAGAAAAATCTCCCAACAATACAACATGCATTGTTGCTGAGGGTATCTTTGTTCTCTCAATTGTTCACACGATTACTTGCTTAAACGTAAGCAATCGAGACCGCCGCAGATGAAATCCAGAAGATGTCAGTGGGTTTCCTTCTGTCTGGGGAACACCAGTGTTTACCAGCGAGTGAAAGTGGTCTAGGCCTCACGGAACGTCCCCTCCAGGACACGTTGGAGGACGTGTTTCAGGGAGCAGCACAGAGGAAAGTGTTCAGCCGTCCGCATCCATCGCTAGAAACAGGAAGAGAACCCACAGAGAAGCGGAGTTTCGCTCCGCGTCTGCGAGCAGCTTTTCACGTGTGAAAAGAGAGAGAAAAGAGGGCTGACCTGACGGACAGCTGATCCGCACACGCCGCTAAGAACTTCAGGCACTGGGGAGTCACGTTGCTTCAGCTTAGTTGTTTTTTTTCCCACCAGCTTCACGTGGACGATGTCCTCGGCCAGGAACACGGGCTGGAGAACAGAGCGGTGTCTCCCGCCGCGAGGACAAAGCCCTGAGAGAGTTCTGGCCGGGCAGCAGATCCTCCTGACCTCCCTTTGGTGGACGAGAGGAGAGTAAGGCTGGATCCTCCTCTCCCAGGGGACGGGCTCTCAGGGGGGGGGGCGCGCTCAGAGGAGAGATGAAGGAGGAGGGGATCGGCAGAAGAGGTTCACACTTCGCGTTTCTTTGATCTTGAAGTCGGACTCAAGCCCTTAGAGGTGGTTTGGTCCGTGCTGAAAACCTCTCGTCAATCGATGGTCGAGTTAGGAAGATAAACTGAGGGAATCTGGTCAATTGATCTAGATAATACTCTCTTTTTTTAAATTGAATGATTCTATTTCATCTTATTTTATGTCTGATTTTATTTTATTTTGAATTATCTGTTTTTCACTTTAGAAACCGAATTCCCTTTCATTTCCTCTCACTTTATATCCCTCCCCCTCTGTCTCTCCCCCACTCTCTCGCTGTTTCTCTCACCCACTCTCTCTGTCTCACAGCCACAAACCCACTGTGAGAACATCCACCTATTGATGTTGGGGTGGAAGTCAACACCCTACACATCCATCTCGAAACAGAGAAACCACACACCAGCAATGTAACACATAAAAAACAAAAAAAGTTCCTACAAGGCTCGATTGATCTCATTGTTTTGGCTAGTTTATCAAAGCAGAGGAAAGCTTATCAATGCAGAGGAAAGTTCTTAAAGTCTCTGCGGTTTGGAATAACAACATGAACTTTCTGTGTCTGACTTTGCTGCGGATCACAGCAAACCCAGTGAATCCTGACTCCAAACACCAAACTAAGGGCAACTAACACAGCAGGCAGCACGAATCAAACCCTGAAACAAAAGCGTCTGTTGGCGGTCCAACATGAGCCCGATTTGGCTGATACGGGCTGAAACGAGCAAATTGGGAAAGGGGAGCATGATCAGACAGCTGAAGCTGCTGGCACACTCCACCAACCTTTGAATCAATGGAGAACAAGAGCAGATGCCATTGGACAAAAGCGATTGGATGACCACAGGCTGACAAAAGCTTTTCTAATGGAAAAAAAACAGGATTTGACTTCTTGGCCGTGACATTTTTCCTTCCTGTGTTCTTTTCTATTTTTATATACTTTTTTAATGCTTCTACACTTGATGGTTGGTTCGCCTCTGCTCTTTGCCATTTATTAGAGTGGGGTTAACACAAAAGCGTTTTTGTGTTCTGTTGTCGTGGTAAGTTCAATCCACTCAGGCCTGATACTTTGAACGCACCTCTGAATTTGAACAGCATGCCAGTTCATTAAATGGCTTTCAATAATACATGTAATTTTAACTGATGATGATGATTCTTAAGTGATGACGTTAAACAATTTATTCGCTTTTTTATTAATCTATCATCAGCAGGGCACTTTGGAAACTTCTTCCCAGAAAATTGCGCCCTATTAAAGGTCCATATGGACCTATTAAAGGTCCATAAAGGCCCACTCCGGACCAGACGCTGGGAACACCTTGAGAGTGAATCGAGCAATGTCGGTTAATCTCTCTGCGTATAGTTTTAAATTATCCAGCAGCTAAGACAAGAGAGTCCATTGAAGACATGGCGAGAAGTCTAGCAACTTATTTTTAACTTTGAATCAACAACTGTCTTAACTCTCACATGGGAATAATATTTTTGGCTCCAAAGATCATTTTGGACGTATTTTACTTTTAAGTCCTATCTATAACAAAACCAACATGCTCTAACGACAGAGCTATTATTACATCTAATTTGTATTATCTTGTTTGATTTGCACTGTTCTCTTGCTGCCGTGACACCTGAATCTCCCTTCTGGCATTATCCAAGTGTTCTCTTCATATATATATTTTTATTCCTAAGAAAGCATTCCACCATGGAGATAAATCTCTGTCACACTGGTGTGGACTTCACAGTCAGTGTCAGCGTCGTGGAATAATTAATTCCTTTAGAGATGGAGGCGGGCTTGTCCATGAATGATTTGGTGTGTTTGTGTGTGTTTGTGTGTGTGTGTGTGCGTGTGTGTGGACGTTCTATGTAACCTTGTAGCAGACACAGCCTTGTAGTGTGACAAACACCACAGAAGAAGAAGACGAAGGATAAGAAATGCCTCAGGCTCCCCTGTTAAGGTAAATCCCTGGCCGATAGCGCTGAGAGCCAGGGTGTTGTACAGCAGACGTGTGTGTATACCGGGAGAGTATAAACAGATTGTTCAGACTCTGGAGAATGTTCATCCCATTCAACTTCTTGGAAGCGCCCGCAGAAGGTCATCAATAGACTGTTCCGCGTCGCGCTGTAACTCTGCTTCCTGCTCTGGTTTTTCAGGAGCGTTGATGTTTTTCTCGGTAAAGTTGAATTGTGCATGTGAAAAAAATACAATTACGTTAAAATAGCCGCCAATGTCACTTGGAGAAATCTAAGGGTTGTGCCATGGCGATAAATCACTGGAACTGGGATCCTGGTCGCTGAAGGTATTTAAAAGGTAAAAAAGAGAAGGTCAGGTTAGTAAAAAAGTGCATCTAGAGGTTTAAACACTTTTTCCACACTGACCGTCTGACCGGAAAATGTCCAAGCAACAAATGCGTCTCTGATGGATCTATGCATCTCATCGGAAACAAAATCGAAATGATTCATCGGCTTTGTTCAGGAAACAATATATAAATAACACATTGCATCCTGTGGAGCATCACTCAGGTGATCGTATCTCCTTCCTTCTCTTCTGTTCACGTTCCGTTGGGTCACAGCCCACCCCCCCCCGGCCCTGCACCAAGGGGGAGGAAGGAGTCCGATCAATTTTAATTTCCCGGAAGGCCCCTCGGATTGATTGTTTTTTGCCATGGCCACAGTGGCCTCAGAGTGACCCCTAGAGCCAGAATACACAAACCGTCTCCCGTTGGAATCACTGTGACATTTGTGAGTACCAAATAGAAAAAAAAAAGGAGAAAGGGTCAACGTATGTGCTTCCCTATCGCACCAAGCCCCCCCCCCCCCGCCCAACAGCCCCAGTCTATCACTGCTGTGGTGAACCATTGGGCGCGGGAATACCGCGCTGACTGGCTGACCACATGTGTAACGACGATCAAGCATCAGGGAGACGGAGGCGAAACTGTTGAATTTTCTTTCTTTTATTTTCCTTTAGAAAATAAATCAAAACATTGCCATCAGGATTTGGTGTACACATACAGCATCAGATCAAAAGCAAAGGCTTCTCTGATCGAGTAGGAAAGCAACCCAGGACTCAACGCAGCAGATCTGCAGTACACCATATGGCCAAGGGTGGCTCCTATTCACACTTATTAAACAAGGCAGTTTTATTTTGGCGAAAATCATATATAATACTACATTTTAACTCTGTTACACATGCTCATGGAGAAGAGTCTGGTGGCTTCTCTGTTGAAGACCCCTTTAGCTGGGGAAGCCATTACGAGCTTCATGGGGACCCAAGTGACGCTATGGGTTGGATCCGAGGACCTGGCCTGTACACGTGTGCATGTATATGCATACACACACCTGAACGCGCACACACACACACACAGGAACGCACAAGCACACTCACATAAACACACACGCACGCACGCATGGACATATAGCACATGCAAGCACACACACATACACAAACACTCACACACACACATACATACACACACAAACACACAAGGAATTTGCATGTACCTCTATGCATGTCTGCCAAGGCCATTAAGGATCCATCAGAAATATATTTGAGTAGGGGTTAAGGGGTGAGAGTAGGGACTTATGTGTTCATACGTGTCTGAGAGAGAGAGAAAGAGAGAGAGAGCGGGTAGAGTGGCAGAATGAGATAGAGAGAGAGAGAGAGAGAGAGAGAGAGAGAGAGAGAGAGAGAGAGAGAGAGAGAGAGATAGGGAGAGCGAGAGGGAGAGGGAGAGCGAGAGAGGGAGAGAAAGAGAGGGAAAGGGATAGGGGTAGAATGAGAAAGAGAGCGAGGGAGAGGAAGAGACAGAGATAGTGGTAGTGGTAGAAAGAGAGAGAGAGAGAGAGAGAGAGAGAGAGAGAGAGAGAGAGAGAGAGAGAGAGAGAGAGAGAGAGAGAGAGGGAGAGAGAGAGAGAGAGAGAGAGGGAGAGAGAGAGAGAGAGAGAGAGAGAGAGAGAGAGAGAGAGAGAGAGAGAGAGAGAGAGAGAGAGAGAGAGAGAGAGAGGAGAAGGAGAGAGAGAGAGAGAGAGAGAGAGAGAAAGAGCGCAAGCTAGATGGAAAAAGAGAGAGAAACATAGAGAGAGAGATAGGGAGTGAGAAAAAGAGAGAATGAGTGCAATAAGAGGGACGGGGGGAGAGAGCTGGGGCACAGACAGGAGTTCGAGGCGTCGGGGAGGAAATGCTGCAGCAAAAGTGACACCACTAAAATGGGAATCGGTGGCAACACAGTTTCACGCTAGTTCGCCCTCAATCAGCCTGTCCATTATTTCAGAGAGGGAGAGCGACAACAAGCCATCTCCCTCCAGGGTATCCACCACACACCGGCTTCAGAACAAAGGCACTCGTGGTGTATACAGTGGTGTGGTTTTTGTTGCCGTGGAATAAAAGTAAACATCCGGAGGAAGCAACACGACGTCTTGTCTAGTCTGAGCTCCTATGGGTGGTCTTATTTTCTGTGGGCTCTTCACCCTGCATCCGTGACTGCCAGCGAAACAAACACAGATTTCCCCACCGCCCATCACCGTTTCCTGTCTAGTCACATCAGCATCATCACCGTGGCAACGCAACGTGATTAAGGAGCGGACCAACGGCCTCTCGTTGACCGCCGAGACGCGCCCTGCTCCTAACGATGCTGACAGCAACACACAACTCAATCCCAACACAATCACAACGCACTCACAACACACTCACCGTAGCACTGACCACTGTCGAGTCCCGTTTACATACATGGAACTCGAAAAATGAGAGAAAATAAAAGGTGAGAGGTTGCATTAGTGGATTGAGGATCACCAAATAACTAACAAACCAGAGTCTGTGTCGATGAACACAGCCACTCTTTGCAGAGTGGCTGTGTTGGCCTTTTAAAGTCACTCCGTCAACATTGTGTTCAGAGTTGTCAACACGCGGAGGAAACATTCCAGCTCTCCCGGTCTCCCGCCGTCGGATGCCAAGCAGTGCCGCGTTCTTCCCTGGAATTAAATGTAACAGAGTACTTCCTGGCCCCGTCCCAGGAGCAGCGTTGCCCGCCTCCGAAGAAGAAGAACACTTGAGCTGGAGTGGACTGTGTCGAGACCCTTCTATGGGAAGAGTTACACACACACACACACACACACACAAACATGTCTCTCTGCACTGGTCTTGGTAATGATGTATTCCTCTTTGGTATACATGATTTGTAACGTGTGCCAGCCTTTGATTGCTCAGGCTGCCTGGAGAGAGAGCGTCTGGTTCGAGGTTCAAGTGAGGAACCGGGTAAAGTCATTTACCTCGAGTTTCACTGTGCGCTTCATTAACCTCTAAAGGACTGAGAACGGTTCTGGATGTTTAAAAAAACATGTGTGTGTGTGTGTGTGTGTGTGTGTGTGTGTGTGTGTGTGTGTGTGTGTGTGTGTGTGTGTGTGTGTGTGTGTGTGTGTGTGTGTGTGTGTGTGTGTGTGTGTGTGTGTGTGACTTTGGACCATGCCAACAGAAATGGAAGTTACAAATCCTGGTAACCATGATAATAGTGATACCGTAGTTCATAACAATAACACAGGTGCAATGTTGCTTTGTGCTATAATATTTGCATGTGCTAATATTGAACGTTGCTGGTGATCATGTTGAGATGATTTTAAACTGCCAATTGTCTTTTTCCGTTTTCTGTTGTCTGTTTTTTTATGTAGATTTTATATGGAAGTATATGCTGCTGTCTTGGCCAGGACTCCCCTGTAAAAGAGATACTGAATCTCATGCAATTATTCCTGGTAAAATAAACGTAAAATAAGGTAAAATCAACATAAGCGGAGCTTATCA
Organism: Gadus morhua; assembly: GCF_902167405.1. Taxonomy (NCBI): domain Eukaryota; kingdom Metazoa; phylum Chordata; class Actinopteri; order Gadiformes; family Gadidae; genus Gadus; species Gadus morhua. The sequence goes on from NC_044054.1 coordinate 29,391,248, forward strand.
ACACATGCAGTATATAATTAATACATCTGATTGTGTGTGTGTGTATATATATATATATATATATATATATATATATATATATATATATATATATATATATATATATATATATAGAGCTAGAGAGAGAGAGAGAGAGAGAGAGAGAGAGAGAGAGAGAGAGAGAGAGAGAGAGAGAGAGAGAGAGAGAGAGAGAGAATTTCGAATCAACAATTGTGCATAATTCCTGAATAGGAACAGTTCAACCAACTGAGAACAAACAACGAACAGCTACTTGATCATCGCAACAGGGGCTCGCCTTTATGAGTTTGTGTTTCCTGTTTTTCTTTTGGGCGCACGCAGTACCGCGAAGGTCCATTCATGCAGTGAGTCCGGACACAAACCATGATATCCCGCAGTCGAAACCACTAATCCATCCTCAAACGTTTGGCTTCCCAGACCTCATCGGGCGGAACTGTTTTCGCACACGCGACCCTACGTGCGTTTGGCGGATCGTGTTCGCGTCTCCATCGTCCCCAAGTGCGCACGGTCAGACTGCTCTCCCGCGCTCTGCACATCACCAAGTCGCACGCTGCTGGCTCTGATCGCCCTCACTAGAGCTGTGCGCTCACTCCCAACAGGTTGCTGAGCCAAAGAGCCAAAAGAGGGGAATAGGTTGCAGACCGGTCTAGTCTGGGAGATTCACAGTTGGGATCTTATACTTTTAGTTGATTTCTCATCCCTTCCTCTTGTGTGTTTGTGCGTTGATGCTGAATACAAAACGGACCACTATCTAGTCTGTTGTTTTTTTTCACCATATCCTCATTCCGCATGGAGGTCGTGACCAACATTGTCGTGGAGTGGATGACAGAAGAACTAATGATGGATAAAAACACATCCTAAATACAAACTAAAAAACACAGGACCGAACGGATTAGCAACGCAGAGCGCCGCGGATACACCTTCTATGTCTCCAATTTGGGTAGGTGAGATCCAAGTTGTTCAAATGTGTACTTTGTGTGAGGTCTGTATCCTCCTTGCATTTTGTTTTTGTATCAACCTAAGAGAAGCCCTCGTTTGGTGGCTCAGTGAGTCTATTTTCTATTTTTACGCGTCGCTGCGTTGGAATGCGTGCGGCTGCTTGCTCACTGTCGCCTATACCAAATTGTTTGGTACAGTGAAGCGTTACTCCAGCAAATAAGTAGGCATTTTACATTTTCTTACAGTAATGCTCAAGGATATACAAACTAATATGAGGTCGAATGCACGCTGTCAACGCCAAACCGTTTCATTGTATTGTGGATTATTTCTGGGAGATTTCAAGCACCGTTTACTCCAACAGTTGTCGCATAAAGTAGACAGAAAATAAACAGCAGACGTCTGCGTGTTGGCCTGCTTCACCGTCCTACTCCACCATCCTACTACACCTACACCTTCATAGCCTACTACTGAGTCCTACTGGACCTACACCGTCCTACTACACTACACCGTCATACTCCACCTTCCAACTCCACCTTCCTTCTCCACAGTGTCTGAGCCGCTTCTCGGTCCACGCTGCAGACTGGGGAATATCTGCCGTTGTTTTTGTCACCGCTCTGCAGGGTCTCTATCTGGAAGAGAGGTTCCAGACCGTGTGTGGGATTTATGGCCACGCATCTTTTATGAGTCTCTGCCAGTGGTGCGGCGCTGTGTGTGTCTTGCTGTTTATTTTGGTGATACAAAGTTGAGAATTAAATGTCGCTCTTAACAAATGATAACCGGTGAACGCTCATGGTTTAAGAAAACACAAAAACATGTTTTATAGACAGAAAGTGAATATGATATTTTTCACAATTTCTCACAATAACGAGACGTTTTGGTGATGCAGACATCACCATGCCTAGAATAGTATCTAGCCATCTTAGATATATATATTATTATACCACAGCAGAACCACAGATTCTGAAGTAACACCTCATGACCAAACGCTAACCTTTCTTTACAAATCCATTCCAGAGAGTGCTAATTAAATGACATGACCCTAATACTCATGGATCTCCCCAAAGCCTCCTTTTATGACCCATTTTATCTGTATCTAAGTCGATGAATAAAATTGGTGTGATGATGATCGTACCCATGGAGTATTTCATATTTTTTCGAGTCTCCGTCGGTGTTGGGTTCGTCATGCTGAATGAGACGCAAACGGAGCCAAAGGGCTGGGAGGAAAAAATGCAAACATCACGTGTGCGAACGACACGAACCCAAACGCTGCCAAGAAACAGCAGCTTGTGTCACCTGTTTGACAATGCTTGAGTCTCTTGCCGTGAGGGAGTCTATAACAGTGCGCTAAATTCGTCCTGTTTCGACAGTAAAGGCCCACCCACTCGAGCTATATAATTAAACCCTTAATATTTGTGGTTGAAACCCTGAATGATTAAAAAAAATTGCCAAGTGCTGGTGTAAATCAAATGAGACGTAACGTGAGGAAAAATAAAACACATTAGTGCGGATGGGATTCTGAGGTTACCCAATTTAGTCGTTTCTGAGAGAAAGAAGATTTAGGAGGCAATCACTTATGGCAACAAGCAAGCGAGTGACTACTTCATTTACTCTTTGGACCCCCTGCAGTGCATGCAGCTGTCCTCAAGTCACTATAATTCAATTCCTTTTCCTAAATGTAATAATCATTTTTCTTTAAATCTAATGAAATAAATCTGTAAAAAAAAAAAAATGAACTCAAAGCAAATGTATAATGCAATTATCTTATCCTCCACCCCCCTTCCCCTTCCCCTCCCCGTACCCCCCCCCCCCCCCCCCCCCCCCCCCAGGCTTCAGGTCTCCTGCCTGGCGGCGGCAGGTGCAGAGGTAGCAGCACCCAGGAGGGCTGAGGGGGAGACGACGATGTCCCAGCTGTACTACCGGAGGACCGACAACTCGTCGTACCGCGACCGCATCCCCCTGCGGATAGTGCGGTCCGAGTCGGAGCTGTCCCCGCTGGAGAAGGCCTACCTGGGGGCCGTGGAGAAGGGCGACTACGCCAGCGTCAAGCAGGCCCTGGAGGTACGGTACCCTTGAGGGATGGGTGGAGAAGGAAGGGTGGATGGATGGATGGATGGATGGATGGATGGATGGATGGATGGATGGATGGATGGATGGATGGATGGATGGATGGGTCTCCAGAAGAGGCATGGAGAGATGAAAGAATGATGAAAGGGGATGTGTAGCTCTTTGGCTGGAAGGGATCTGATTCAGACGGCGGGTGGATGGAGGGCTGTTTCAGTGGACGGGTGGATGCATGGATCGGTGAATGGATGAATTAATGGATCGGTGTATGGAAGAATAGAGGGATCGTTGAATGAATGTACACAAGGATTGGTGATTCAAAGAATGGATGGAATGTTACATGAATGAATGGATGGTTGGTGAATGGTTGAATGGGTGGATTGGTGAATGGATGCTTGAATGGGTAGCTGAACGCAAGGAATCTGCAGTGTCTAAAGAGTTTAAAGAGCGATCCAGGGCTTAACAGACTTGACCTCTGACCTGTTCTCCAGGAGGCGGAGATCTACTTCAAGATCAACATCAACTGCATCGACCCGCTGGGCCGCACGGCGCTGCTGATCGCCATCGAGAACGAGAACCTGGAGATCATCGAGCTGGTGCTGAGCTTCAACGTGTACGTGGGCGACGCCCTGCTGCACGCCATCCGCAAGGAGGTGGTGGGCGCCGTGGAGCTGCTGCTCAACCACAAGAAGCCCAGCGGCGGGATGCAGGTACTGGGAACCAGGGGACCAGGGACAGGGGCGCGAGGACTGGGGGCGAGGGGAACCAGGGGACCAGGGACAGGGGCGCGGGGACTGGGGGCGAGGGGAACCAGGGGACCAGGGACAGGGGAGTGGAAGACCAGGGATGAGGGAACCAGGGGTTGAGGGAAACAGGCGACCGGGGGACCAGTAGACGAGGGGAGCAGGGGATTGGGAACCAGCGGACCAGGGGACCAGGGACCAGAGATAAAGGAACCCGTAACCAGGGAACCAGGGCACTTTAGGCGGCCGGGGGACCAGGAACAAGAGGAACATATGGAACCAGGGACACTTGGGGGACCAGGGAAACATCGGGTCCAGGGAAGCCTGAAGTGGACCTTATTTCCGAATATTAGGGATGGGCGTGAGGAATCGATTACTCGAGTGCTCCTCGTTACAAATGAACTCGGTTGGTGGACAGGCAAACTCGAGTTTGCATATACACACACAAACAAAGTTTTCTGAAGCAAATGTATCAATTTTCGGTCGGCGCCACTAACGCATGCAGTGGGCACAAAGCAAATGAAATGTATCCATTTCTGTGTGGCGCGTTCCGTGCCGTGTGCAGGCACGCCAGAATTCAAAAAGTTAAGAGATGGCGGTTAAAGCAAAGCGCAGCGAAGAATTGAAATACTTTAAAGAAATAGGAGATCATAAGGTGAAATGTACAATATGCCAAGCGAAATCGAGCTACCAGAAAGTACTAAGCGGCAACATATGCTCCTGAAACACAACGGTGAGTTCGGGAAAGCCGTCCCGCAGCAACCAAGTGTGTCGGCTATTTTCACCGCCGCAAGACGCAGCTGTAATCCCGGGCGTGTAGAGAAGATCACAACGCTGAGTATTTCCATAGTCCATTTGCTGCCGTTTTATTTGCAGCTTTAAATTATTTGCAATGGTTAGGCTACTTGTTTCGTTTTTGGTTTTTTTTAAACTGTTACAGGCCTTGGTTCGACGTGATTTAAATTGTGAGACGCCTATTTATTTTTGTAAGGAAAATGTATTTTAAACGTTTGCAAAAATAAATAATGAATACTCTGATAACTGACTGTTTTGATGGAGAATAAGCATTACATGTTTGGTTGGTAATATTGCCGTTCATCATCAGGCCTATTCCTGCTGCAGATGCGTTGCATTCTAAAAATAGATTCGATTAAACGAGTACTCGATTGATCCTCGAGGAATTCCTTCGATCACTCGAGTTTGGAATTTACTACTCGTGCCCATCCCTACCGAATATGATTTGAATTCCTTAAACCAAAGCCTTTCATCCGAACCAAAGGTAAATGAACCTTTAGTCACATGTTGTTGTACATTCAGGGACTGTTGATCCCATTTGAGATCATTCCCCTGATCACAGCAAGCTTCATTTCAGTCCATATGGGGCCTTAGTCATGAAGATGTATGTATGTGACCTTTACATTATGATGACAGCCTATCACACGATTAATCAAACAAACATCAATATCTATAATGTCAGCATATGAGATGAAAGCACAGCCTCTACAGTCAGCTGCACAGCTGGGACTCTTGGAATAAAAGACAAAAAGCATAATTTATTAACGACAGTCATGAATAATAGGATCAGTGCATTTTTATGCACACATACCATGATTTTCCTGGGACTCGTGTTGGGATGCTGGGAACGTCGTGAATCATGATTCTGAATCTCACCATTGTTTAGCAAACTGCAGAACGGATAAGCCCGACTCTTCTTTAAACAGTCAGAGCGTGAATACTCTGGCAGAAACACAGGGGCAGGCAATTGTTACAGGGGGCTGAGGGGTGACCTGGGGTGTGTACATGAAGGCAGCTTATCTTAATAAACACTCGATCATGCTCAGATTTGTCGATGCCTTTGTGTTGAATCGGTTTTCAACTGCCTCCCAGTTTCTGCCGTGTGGCCTTTTAGTCCATGGAAAATGAAAGCGCATTGCTCTTGTTTGATGCACCTATCAAACGACATACATAAACATCCTCCAGGTCAGTTCCATGATGACTCGAACTCAGTGAAGCACGGCAACTGTAGATCGGCAAGTTGACAAAGGGCCCTGTCCTTCATCGAGGCTTGTTTATTATTTATAGTCGAGGGCTGGCCAAATTCGTCTCTCGAATCCCGTAGGTTCGAACGCTGTCCAAAATACCATCAGGGCCCCCATGAAAGATGACCAGACGCACTCTAGAGCTCTGAATATGCATAGAAATACTCACTTCAAATCTACTTGCCGGTTTTTCTGTAGTTTAGCCTTCAAAACGACTGGAAGGCAAATAGCAGCCTGGCTACAGCTGAGGACGACCATTCAATGACCCTTCAGAAAACAGCCCCATTTTCCCTGGTGTAACGAATTCACGCGGTCGCCAGTATCTGTTATGGCCAGCTGGTGCTCGTCCAGCCCGTCATTATGGACATCTCCCTCACTGCCATTCAAACGTGCGAACCAGTGGCATCGCTGTACTAAATAAAGCCTGGGCCCACCAGAAGAGAGAGGACAGATTTACTCAACGGTTTTCTTAGTGTCAGTGAGGCAGAGGGAAATCGCAACTGTAGCTGCTAGATCCTCGCATTGGTGCTGGTTCTGTTACTGGAGCATGGCATAGCTAGCACCTGTAGCTATGCTAACCAGTGGCCTCACTATGCTAACCATCACTATGCTAACCAGTGGCTAGCTATGCTATGCTATGCTCAAGTAACATCCAATGATGCTACAAGTGCTCGCTATGCAATGTTGCTCCAGCAACGGAACTAACATCATTGGACGTTATAGCACTGCACTGGGTCCTTAATTTGCTTTGTGTGCTCAGCGAGCATAAAATAGCTTAAAATAATAACCGTCATTAGCATTAATGTACCCTTAATGTCGATGTACCCTTGCCCCCTCACACTTGCTAATGCACTTACCAAGTGTAAAGCTGAAAGTAAAGGCATTGTTTTTAATGGGATTTTATAGGCTATATACTGTATGTATATATATAGAGGGTATTCAGATTTAGGCTTTGGGTTATTTCAGGAGGTGCTATATTTGGACATGAAACCACAAATACTTAATCGTTTTGCAAATTAGTTTTTAAAAGGTTTATCTTTGGAATGCTTTCCTTCATGGTCTTGTGGTTGTGTGAGCTTCTGTGCTTGCAAGTCCTGGTACACAGGTCTAATGTCTGATTCACCATTCGAAACCCATTACTGAGGTGGAGCCAAAGTGGATGAGGACATTACCTATACCACTGCTGATCGAAACGGACATGAGCAGTGCAAGGCAGCAAACCGCCTCAGAATGTGGTATCAAAATGGTATTATCTTGTATAGCCTATATATCTCCTAGGCTTGCCCCGTATGAAGCTATTTTTTTTTCTTTTGGTTTCAAAACACTGTTGCAGTCCTTTGAGTTGGAAAATTATGACAAGAGGATGGAGATCAGCTGTGGTCTGTTGTCTTAAGTGTTCTAAGAACAAATAGTGGATTTTATGGAGCGTTGTTATTAAAACAGTCCATCCTCCTACAAGCACTGGAGAAAGTGTGTTGCATCGCCTGTACGATGAAGAACTACTCATCATATCCACTTTCCTGCTCAAACTTATGAACCGGCATATCTTTGGCCAACTCAACGCCAAGACGGCCATCATAAGAGAAAACGTTGGGAAGGAAACAAACAAACAAACACACAACCAACAAACAGCAGTGAGGAGAGAGACACCGGAGATGCATACTAGAAATTTGCTACAAATATTGTTCCTTTATTGTCTATAGACGGCAATAGTAAGTATAAGATGAGCGTGCAGTTGGTGGATAATTCTGCGCAACAAGTCAAATGCGCTAGCATCCATCACCTGACGGGCTTGCTCTTTACCTTAATGGTCTAGCCAGTAAGTGTTTCCCCCCCAGCGAGCCAGGAGCATCGTGCCTTTGTGTGTCCACACTGCAGGGCAGGGAAGAAGCCCCGTATCTTGGTAAAGAACGGCTCATTGGTTCTATTAAAAGGCTGTCCGGGACGGAGGGGGGGACGGGGGGGGAATGGTGCATCTCATCTCTTACCAGTCTCTACACCCAAGATGAATTATCCCATTCATTCCAGGCGCTGCTGGAAATGGCCATTAGGTTAGCTGTCTCAATGGATCCCCCCCAATAGTCTTGCCTGCTTATTTGTCTTGCGTGATGGAAGTAGATGGAAGTTTATATATGTAGACGTCTTCCAGTGGAGCATTTAACTGCAAGGGTTCTATTTTCATCCGGGATCGATGTAATCAACTAAACACATTACGGATATTTGAGGGAAACGTAATGCTGTTACTCTGAAGTGATTTTTACGTTTTCTCTTTCAGTTTCCCTTTCCCTTTCTTCCTTCTGTAATCAGCTTGCTTAGAAGTGGTTCAAGCCTCGCCAAGCCTTATCTTAGTAGCCTGGTTACACGTTCCCAAAGTGTGTGGCTTTGAGGACAACACATGTCTGTTATTTTTACTCATGCAGAATCAGCATTTTTATGAACATTTTCCGAGATATACAGGGGGATCTCACCAAGAAAAAATGACCATACCTCAACAATGTTTCACAGACATCAAAAAACAAGGGAACAGAAAATTGGCCATTGATCTCCGTTTGTGCTTTTTAAAACTTTCTAAAGAGGCTTCAAAGGGATGTAGTTGAAAATGAAAAGTCAGGGTAGTGGAGGATCCCACACAGTGACCCACCTAAGGGAGTGCACAGATAAAATGGACCTGGGAAGCTGCTGGAACGATGGAAAGATGAAGTGTTTGGATAACAACCGCATATGCGGCAATTCAATTTAATCAAAACTGCAAAACTTACAGAGCTTTGACAGACCATTTATTTTTTTAAATAGGTCACTTAATAAGGGGCATAAAAAATATTTCCACAGCTTCAACGCCAGGACTTAAAAAAGACGAGGATGGTGAGAGAATGGAACCAGCCCCTCAAGTCCCATCGCCGTGGACGTATGCTAATCCATTAATCAATATGCAGAAAGGGACGCCTCACTTCCACCGTGCAGTGTGAAACCACAAATACACATTACAGGGATGAGTGGGCGATAATTCTGTTTGAATTCTCCATTACCGTGTCTCCACAACCCCCGCCGAAGAGCCCTGCGCCGTATCCGCTGAAGGGCGACGCCGTCTGAAGTCCACTATTTCATGTTCCTTCTCTTCCCAAACGGCGAGCTAAGGACTAGCTCCAGCCACTGAGGGCTACGTCCACCTCAAGGAGAGATCGGCGACGGACCGGGATATTGGAGCTAAATACAGTCAAAGAAATGGTGGAAAGAGTCTAAGCCTTTTTTTTATTTTCTAGAAGAGTTAGTCAGGTGCAGTGTTTCTGCAGTGGGTTTCAGATTGAACGCTAAATCATGAACCTGAAATGTATGATGGTTTTTAAATATATTTCAGGAATGGTTGGAGGATTTGAGGTGTGTTGAATATTCATATTATGGTAACACCTTAGAGTAACGTTCAGTCATATCATCTGTAAATCTTTAGTTAACGATGACCTAAACATTTACCTACATAACATACGATTGTTCACCTGTTGGTAAAATCAGGGACCTTTTTACATAAATTGATCATCTATCAAATTTTTGTACTCATTACCAATCAATGAACTTGTATACTACAAATTACAGCCTTTAGAGGCTAGTTTATGTATTGGAATTCACTATCACTCCACCAAATACATCTGGGTATCATACCAGGCAAGTAATGATGCATGTTTATAGTAAAGCATAGATCAAAGATTCTCAAACTCTCCACCTCGATTAAAAAACTGATCAAATGTAAAAAGAGAAAAAAGGAAAATGTTAACACGGTTACCTCAAAGACGGACCACTACATACAACCAATCAAAGAGGCCCTCTTCCCCCCCCCCCCTGCGGTGTAGGGCTCAGCAGGCTATCGCTTCATTCATCACATTAACTTTCACCAGAGCTGCTCTCTTTAATGATGTAAACGCCTCATGTAGCCCTGGCCCCATCCTCCCATTCCTCTCTGTCCCTATTCAGTATCCTTCGCTCTCTGTCTGCTCGCTGGCTGTCTGGGGAATCAGATAAAGAAGGGCTTAATTTAAAGGAAAAGGAAGAGGCCATAGAGTTCCCCTTGTGACCAGTGAGCTCAAGGAGCCTACCTTATTCCCCCCGCGGCCTGCTCCCAGGGCCACACAAGGAGGCTTAGGGCTTCTCCATGATAAGAGGCAAATGTGAAGCGAGTTTCCTTGCCAGGATAATAAGCACCCATGAAATCCCGTGAAAAATGCATCTCGCTTTTGCTTCCGTAAAACCAAAGCGTAGCCCTGAGACACGTGAAGGATTGATTGGCTCGGGTCCGGGCAGGAAGGAGCAGCAGCCTGAGATTCTGTTGTTGTCGGAGGTTCTAATGACCAGCTGTCTGCTCGCAATGCTGGCTTGCTACCTTGTGTTGGCCATGCCTACTGCGTTGCTTACCCAACTCTCACACGGAAACACATGCAGCGCATGACGATTGTAATACTGATGTAAAAAATGTGTTTTGCTGCATAGTTTGTTGTATGAGAGTACATGAATCTCTTCCTTGTAATATTTTATCCAACGTTGATGATTTGGAAGGGTATCTTGTTAGTTGAGGGCTGCATTGTTAGCTGTTTGTGTGTGCTTCCTTTTGCCTGTAAAAGGACCCAGTACTGAGTTGTGTAGAACATGAAACGCAGTGTCCGCTCTCTGTGAAAGCGGTGTAACCAGCGTGACAACGCTGGCTATGTTGTGAGCTGTGTGTCCGACAGTGAACAGACACTGTGTGTACAGTGTCTGACGCCTCGCTGGGACTCTTTCCCCTTGACACAAGTTACTAGCTTATAGCTAGCAATAGGACGGCCTGGGAAGGCAAGTCTTTGAGTCAGTAGTGGTGTTTCGATGGAGACAACTTCGTTTGAACAAAGGTCCCGTTCAAATTGCAGTGATCATTCGATTTTGTGAACAGTTTTTTTTTTCTATCACATGGAATCTGATCTTCTGAAATCCGATTTGGGACTCTTTGATATCTGGTTCCTGATTCGACAGATATCTGATATCTGGCCACATAACTGCAATGTGAACAGTCAATACAAAATATTAAGTCTGAAATGAAAGATAATCTCAATTAAGCATTACAACAAGATAACAACAAGAACATTTATACGATATTTGATTGCAAGATCGTAACGACAAACGATAATGGATATTATGAGTTTTCATCTTCTAACACACTTTATTACATTGAGCATATTGGTCTCTTTTCCGCTCTGTGCAGGTTCCTCCCATCCTATTGGACAAGCAGTTCTCTGACTTCACTCCTGACATCACTCCAATCATTCTGGCCGCTCACACCAACAACTACGAGATCATCAAGCTGCTGGTGCAGAAGGGCGTGTCCGTGCCCCAGCCTCACGAGGTGGGCCATCTCTCAGCTGTCACTCCTGATCCCACCTGGCCAATCGTACAGGACAACAGGTTCATGGGAGCCTCAGGGGGGAGGCTGGTGGAGTGCTGCAGTCGATTATGAAAGACCCCTCTAGCAATATAGCATGCTGATCTAAAAAAATGTGTTTGTTGTAAAAGAATTGGATATTGTAGCCTGCCAAGTGGTTTGCAAGTGCATTACAAGTGCATTGCCAGACAAGTGTTTTGCGGTACTTGTATTGTTTAATATTCATATTTATTTAGTAATGTAGCAGACACTTTTAACCGAAGCGACTTCGGATAAATGTAATTGGTTCGGCATCTTTCTCTCGCACTCTTCCAAAAACACTTTGGACCTTGGCAGTGGTACCCAGCACACCCTCACCACCACCACCGCATCCTGCCCCCTCAGAGTCTCTGTGTCTCCACTCCCCTCCCCTCCCATGACCCCTTTCTCCTGCTAGGTCTTACCTTGGCACCTTGGCACCTTGGCACGTAGCAGACTTGTGTTTGCGTTGTGTTTGGCGCTGCAGGTACGCTGTAACTGCGTGGAGTGCGTGTCGAGCTCCGACGTGGACAGCCTGCGACACTCTCGCTCCCGCCTCAACATCTACCGGGCTCTGTCCAGCCCGTCGCTGATCGCCCTGTCCAGTGAGGACCCCTTCCTCACCGCCTTCAGGCTGAGCTGGGAACTGCAGGAGCTCTCCAAGGTGGGGTACCCAGGGGTTGGTGGGGTACCGCTATGGTACCTGAAGGAACACATGGGACAGAAGGTCATGCCGGGACACAAGTATCAGAGACGTAAAGGGGCTCTATTTTACCAACACGTGTGAGGGGGATTAGCCATTACAAGCCATTTCTAAATCTGTACTGCCCTGTTACTTATAAATTAGGGGCGCTTTCAATTGAGTCACAATGCTAGATATGTATGTTCTCTATTTACTTAGTAATTACTTATTAATTGCACTGTCCTTATTGTCAAAGACATGGAGCAGTGGTTGAACCAAGTCTGAGAGATTTTTTTTTAAATTATTACTGTATTAGGATCCAAAATAAATACAATAAACACAAGATAGTTAACAGGAACACAAGGAACCGAACACTACCAGGGAACTGTTAAAGAACACAGGCTCAGACAGGAACGGTAAATCAACGCTGGTGTTCCACAAATGACCCAGACGGAGGGAAGGCAGGCAGTGTCACGGGCTGGTGCAGGATCGAGAAACCTCATTCCAAGCGGTTAAGAGAGTGTATTTATTTAGAGATGTTTACAGCTCTTACATTCCTTCTCAATTACGGAATGGGAGAGTTAGCTCATCAAAATTAGCTAACTGTTAGCTTATTCATCAGAAAACCAACAATGTCCAATGTGATTGTTGACCTTTGAGGAAAGGTCTGTTGGTGGAGGTTGTACCCAGGCCTGCATTAACCTGCCATTGGGCCCTGGGGCTGAGAGGTTTCGTAGGCCCCCTGACTGAGAGGGAATCTTACAATGAAGATGTGTAAATTATTTTCCGACATTTTGCCGTTCTCGACAGGGGGGGGTATTACGTATTTTAAGCACATAAGCTACCCCCACATAGCCACAAGGAAGCAGGATCGAACATATAAGCTGCATTACCTCCACGTAGCCACATGGGAACAGGATCAAACATATAAGCTGTAATTACTATACATAGCCATAAGGGGAGCAGGACCAACATAAAAGCTGCAATAACTACACCAGCCACAGAAGGCAGCATCTTTAAGACAGACACGGAAGCCGGAGCCAATACGTCACATAGGCCAAGCCTACTTGATACAAACGGAGCGGGAGTCAGATTTGAGGCCACAAACCCATGGCAGCCCCGTTGTCAGCCCGTGGCTGGAAGACAGGTCAGCCGTGGGTCGCTCCATGCCCGTGTTCAATACAATTCCCCTCCTTTTGCTTCATAGTTACCATACCGAAATACTTTAACATATAAAGTGAGTTAAAAGCGATCCGGTTTAGACTACTTTCTTCAAGAATACGACGACGACGGGGGGGGGGGGTTGGACAAGGAATCCTGAAGGGGGGGGCTATCATGAGCCAGTATTAAAAAAAAAAATAATAATAAAAAATACTGCAGCTCATGGTAGGCCCCCTGTTCGTCCTAGGCCCTGGGGCTTCAGCCCAGGTAAGCCCGTGCATTGAGGCGGCCTTGGTTGTACCAAGTCTTTCTGGAGACCCACCGGAGCTCCACCGTACCTATTTTAACCTCTGTTTGTCTCCCTCAGGTGGAGAATGAGTTCAAGTCTGAGTACGAGGAGCTGTCCCAGCAGTGTAAGCAGTTTGCCAAAGACCTGCTGGACCAGACCAGAAGCTCCAGAGAGCTGGAGATGGTCCTCAACTACAGAGACAACGTCAACCTGCTGGAAGAGGAGAGCAACAACGATCTGGCCCGGCTCAAACTTGCCATCAAGTACCACCAGAAAGAGGTACGCATCACATGTCATCTCAGCTCAAACTGGCCATCAAGTACCACCAGAAAGAGGTACGCATCACATGTCATCTCAGCTCAAACTGGTCATCAAGTACCACAAGAAAGAGGTACGCATGTCATCCAACATCTCAGCTCATTTTTGATTTAGTAATATCATTTATTTACATTCTTTCTGAATATGCTATTATTTAAATTGTATTAATTTGTCTTTTTTTTTTTACTTGTAGTGACAGTTTTTTTTCTATATGTAAAGATCATGTAGAAAAACAGGTTCCCCGACCGAGATACTCATGCAAGGAACACATGTTGAATGGCCAAATTATATAAATAAAATATATAAATACAAGGATTCCATACATTCTTTATTGAGTTAGTTAAAGAATTAAACAACAATTCATTTTAGTAATATCTATATTTGCCACATGTGTGTTTCTTATTCACGCCATATGCGATTGTTCTTTGTTTTTCCAGTACTGCTTCCAATCTTATGCAACTCAAAATAACCGACAGCTTATTCTTCCGCCCAGACCACGAGGTTTAAATTGGTTTAAAACCCAAACCCCCTCGGGCCAGTTATCAGTGGGGGGTTCAATCAAATTGTCTTCCTTCAGAATCTGAGAGCAAACCCAATAATACCCTCGGCTTATCACCAGAGTCTTCCTCCTCCAGCTGTGCGAATATGAGCCAGAGCTCAGACAGCGCTCTATCCAGCCCTGAGGACCCTTCTTTATCTTCGCCTCGTGTCTGACTCTGCCGCGCTCGGCGGAAAAGCCCCCCACGTTATCATTTTAAACAATTTTATTCAAACGTCAGCAAAACATCCACACAGCCGCGGTGTCCCCTCTCCATCGCGGTCTCGGTGGTCTCTCTCTCTCTCTCTCTCTCTCTCTCTCTCTCTCTCTCTCTCTCTCTCTCTCTCTCTCTCTCTCTCTCTCTCTCTCTCCATCACCACTAACCCTCCCCCTGACCCCTTGTGCCCGCCCACCTATAGCTCCCTGTGGAGGCTAACATGCCTCAGATGTGCCAGCCGCTTCTGTCCTCTTCAAATGATTCAAGCCCCCGGCTAATTACACTCAATGATAGTGGTCGATGTGGCGGTCACACTGCCATTCATCATCATTTAGCTGGGCTGGGGGGCATGTGTTTGTATGGTTTGGTTGTGTGTGTGTGTGTGTGTGTGTGTGTGTGTGTGTGTGTGTGTGTGTGTGTGTGTGTGTGTGTGTGTGTGTGTGTGTGTGTGTGTGTGTGTGTGTGTGTGTGTGTGTGTGTGTTTGTGAGTGTGTGGGTGTATTTGTTTATGTGTGTGGTTGTGAGGGTGTGTTTCTGTGTGTGCGTGTGTGTTTCTGTGTGTGAGTGTGTGTGTGTTTGTTTGCGTGTATGAGTGTGTGCGTGTGTCTTTCGTTGTGTGTTTGTGTGTGTGTGTGTGTGTGTGTGTGTGTGTTTGCGTGTATGAGTGTGTGTGTGTGTGCGTGTATTTGTGTGTGTGTTTTGTGTGTGTGTGTGTGTGTGTGTGTGTGTGTGTGTGTGTGTGTGTCGCGTCGCGGCTGGAGTGTTCCCGAGCTGCAGAAGGGGCTGTTATGTCATAATGCAGTGATTTATCTGGGCTCAGCCCTGCCTGCCATATAGTCGGAAGGGAAGGGAACCCATTGTGCATCGACTCATGTGGGCCCCTGTTAGCCAGGCCACCGAGGGAGGCATCTGTTGTTCAGTGCGGAGGTGAATCTTGCCAGTCATTTTTCAGAGAGGGGAGAATGACAATGGCCCTGCATTGGACACAGTGCTTTCTGACAGCCAGCAGCCACTGAAAAAACTGAGAATGGAAATCCTGTCTGGATGATGAGTTTGTCCCTGCTGAAGAAGGACATTTTGAAATGTCAAGAGCAACCTGTCAGAGGGAGAAGTCTTTGTTTGTGTGTTTCTGTGTGTATGTATGTGTGTGTTTCTGTGTGCACACACGTTTGTATGCGTCTGTCTGTCTGTCTGTCTGTCTGTCTGTCTGTCTGTCTGTCTGTCTGTCTGTCTGTCTGTCTGTCTGTCTGTCTGTCTGTGTAAAGTGTTTCCCTGCTGATCTCTGCTACTAAAGCTAGTAAACAATAATGTACTATTTCTGCAGACTTGGTGGAAAAATGACCGCAAACTGTTGCCCAGACAAAGTCCATTAAAGCAACCATAAATATTCTCAGTTGCTCAGGCCTCCGAAGGCACATAAACTGTGTCATTCCCAGCTGCAGTATGGATACATCTGACCTGTAACATAGACATAGTAAAAGTACAGAGGTACAGCCCTGGTTAACAGATTGACTAGCATTCCTATCTCTGTGTAAATGTCAACTTTTACAAGTGAGGGGGACCATGGCAGCTGAAAGAGACAGGGTGGTAAACATTTTAGGTCTGTTAGTTAATCCATTTATAACGCTGTGGATAGTGAGGCCCTCTTGTGATTTCAGGGAAAAACTGCAGGCTATCAATAAAATATGTCTTTAGAGTTCATAAACTCTATATTGTAGTCACCAAGTACCATGGCAGTTGTTAACAACATTTTACACAGAATCGACATTCTAATGACTTTTAAGTGTTTTCTTATTTTAGAACTGGGTGTAAAATGGAACAGCAGATTAAAAAAAAAAAGTTTTTTTCTTAATTACTCTGTTAGTAAAGTACTTTGGCATTCTCCCTCGAGAGGTAAATAATCAATGCATCAGGCAGCCATTTTGTGCCTGTTAAGCAGAATTGCTTTACTCTTTGTATAAAACTGAGGAGTGCAGGAGTACAGAGACATGCTGTAGCACCCACACATCTCTCTCTCTCTGTCTCTGACTCTGTATCAGTCTCTCTTTCTCTCTCTCTCTCTCTCTCTCTCTCTCTCTCTCTCTCTCTCTCTCTCTCTCTCTCTCTCTCTCTCTCTCTCTCTCTCTCTCTCTCTCTCTATCTCTCTCTCTATCTCTCTCTCTCACCCTCTCCGTCGGTCTGTCTCTCTCTCTCTCTCTCTCTCTCTCTCTCTCTCTCTCTCTCTCTCTCTCTCTCTCTCTCTCTCTCTCTCTCTCTCTCTCTCTCTCTGTCTCTCTCTCTCTCTCGGCCTCTCTCTCTTTCATATGATGAACTTGCCCTTCCACCACTGCTTTTCGGTTCTACTTTCCCTGACTTTCCACCATTCTCTTGGTCAACACACGCCCGGATCTGGATCAGTACCTTTCATTTCCCGACGTCGTTGGTAATAAATACGGGGCGTCGCGGCCAAATGCGCCGCCGTACCCCAGAACTCGCAGTTGCCATGGTAACAGGGTTTTGGGTCCTCAATGGCACCGTGCGGCGCCACTCGCGACACATAGTTGTGACTTTGTTTTTGTTCTGATGTTATAGTGTGTGGCTGTGTGTGTGTGTCTGCGTGTGCGTTTGCGTGTGTGTGCACGTGCGTGTGTGTACACGTGTGTGTGTGCGTGCGCGGGTGTGCCGCGTGTGCGTCCGCGTCCACGTCCTTGGATGGGTGCACGATATATCTGTGTGTAAGTGCGTGGGTTGCTTGGCCTGTTTCCCGTGTTGCTTTTACTTCCTAGTACACCGAAGGGTTTTCTCGCTTTAATTGCCAGCCGGTGTTGCAGGACCGGAGCTTCGCCCTTACTGTTGTATATCGTACCGATCGGCCTCCAGTGTGTGTTTGGATCTGTCGCTCTACCTGGCAGCAGCAACAGAGAAGGGATCTCCAGCTGCTAGTTGGGATGCGCACCCGATGTTCCAAACAGACGCAACATCAAACGGCCCTGACTGCATGCGGCTTACTGGATTACACTGGGGGTTTTTTTGGCGGCAAACTTCACAGGTGTTCAATTGTAGAAAAACAGACCGGTGTGACCGCGTTCTTCTCCCATCTCTTCTAACGCTTCAAACTTCTCCCCTTCCCGTTCCCTTGACGTTCCCGGCTTCTCCCAGTTCGTGGCGCAGCCCAACTGCCAGCAGCTGCTGGCGTCGCGGTGGTACGACGAGTTCCCGGGCTGGCGCCGGCGCCACTGGGCGGGAAAGTTCCTCACCTGCGTCTTCATCGGTCTGCTGTTCCCCGTCTTCGCCATCTGCTACCTCTTCGCCCCCAAGAGCCGCTACGGCCTCTTCATCCGCAAGCCCTTCATCAAGTTCATCTGCCACACGGCGTCCTACCTGGCCTTCCTCTTCCTGCTGCTGCTGGCCTCGCAGCACGTGGTCAGCACCGAGCCAGACCGCCAGGGCCCGCCGCCCACCCCCGTGGAGTGGATGATCCTGCCCTGGGTCCTGGGTAGGAGCTGGGGGGAGGGTGGAGGGTTTGGGCGGGTGGATGGATGGATGGATGGATTATGGTGGGTGGGTGGATGGGTTTATGTGTGATACGTGGACAGTTTGGTGATTGATAGAAAAGTGGATGGATGAGTGTAAGGATACATAGATGAATGATTGTGTACCGTCAGAATGTGGAATAGACACATTCAATCACGAAGAGTTAGACATAATTGAATTGATAAATGTGTCCAGGAAAGTGAAAAGCAGCCTAGAATTATACGTTGAAGAATCGAAGAATGTGTGTTGAAGAATTGTGTGTGATGTGACTCCTGGATGTTTTCCGTCCAGGATTCATCTGGACAGAGATCAAGCAGATGTGGGACGGCGGCTTCCAGGACTACATCCATGACTGGTGGAACCTCATGGACTTCGTCATGAACTCCCTCTACCTGGCAACCATCTCGCTGAAGATCGTAGCCTACACCAAGGTGAGGTCCCGGGTCACTCTAGCTCCCCTTACCCCCCCCCCCCCAAAAAAAAATGATCTACACCTCCACGGTGCCTCAAGCTCTTTGAAGAAGAACGATAACCCTTTCATAAATCACGATATGAACAAAACGCTCTGACTCCTAAAGCCCAAAGAATTATCTCGGTCGGGGAACCTATTTTTCTGCAAGGTTGTTTCTCGCACTCTAATGTTTTCTCTATGAAAGTTGCAATGCTGAAGATAGAGCCCCTCCACGTTAGTCAGTGGGAGACGTTCCGATCCGAATACAAGAACCCCAGTAACAGTGTTTTGTGCAGCTGTGTGATGTGAACTAGCGTAGCTAGGCTGGCTTGGCGTGTGAGTGGGAGGGGTTTAGGGTGAATGGGAGGGGTTTGGGGAGTTTTAATGGTACGATTCTAGAAAGAAACAAGAGGCATGGGCTGGCCTTTATTTTTTATGTTTATTGAAATCACGGTCAATCAGCATTCAGTGCAGATTTACCCAGGTTATTGAAGCTACGCGCTAGTTCGAACTTCAAACTGAAACTTTGGGTCAATTTTACGAGGACACATTTCAACGATCCATGTTTTCCGTCCTACATATAAATACTAGAGCTGTCAAGCGATTAAAATATTTAATCGTGATTAATCGCATTAATGTCATAGTTAACTCTAATTAATCGCGATTAATCGCAAATTATTTTTCTATGCTAAATATCCCTTGATTTTTTTGTCCCATAATTCTTCTCATTTTAATTCTCTTATCAACATGGTGAAGTGCATCGGCTTGCCTTGTTCAAATGATTTTTTATTGATAACAACATTGGCATATACACTGATCAAAACAGGACGATACAAAAAAAGAGCCTATAGTGCAATTAAACGACTGCTTTGAACAAATGTCATTTGAACATAGCAGTCAGGCTACTGCTTCTTTGTTTTGAGCCAAAGAAAAAAAAAAAAAAAAAAGTTTTTTTTTTTTTTTGTATAAAATAATTGCGTTAATCGCGCGATAAAAAGTTTAACGCCGTTAAATTTGGTTTGCGTTAACGCCGTTAATAACGTGTTTAACTGACAGCTCTAATAAATACACATGAATACACACATCTAAATGACCCTGATGCTGACCCCCCGTCCCCGTCCCCGTCCCCCCGTCCCCGTCCCTTTGCAGTACAGCGGCTGTAAGCCCCGCCACCTGTGGGAGATGTGGCACCCCACCCTGGTGGCCGAGGCCGTGTTCGCCATCGCCAACATCTTCAGCTCGCTGCGACTCATCTCCCTGTTCACGGCCAACTCCCACCTGGGCCCGCTGCAAATCTCCCTGGGCCGAATGCTGCTGGACATCCTCAAGTTCCTCTTCATCTACTGCCTGGTACAGTCACATGCAGGGCCTTTAGCAGACGCTTTCATCCAAAGCGATTTATAAAAAGTTTGTGTTTGGGGGAAAAAAAATATTCTGTTCAAAATCGCGGTATTTTACGCATGCGATAAAGAAGCGCAAAGTATTGCCATTTGTCAGAAGAAGAGAAACAAGAATATATCACTGTGGGTACAGTAAGGATGTTCATAGAAACAAGTGCCAAGCACTAACAATCGCTAGGTTAACCCATTCCCCCGTACACAACACAGATAGCTAGGATAAGATGCGACACGATGCTAGGTTCTATTTTTAAGTGCCAGGACGTACAACATCCAACATGGCGGTACGCCCGGAAGACGCGCCCCAGCTCCACGGCCGCGGTGGTGCGATGACCGCCGGTCGGCGCGAGATGCTGACACTCTGCCCCTCCCCTCCTAGGTCCTGCTGGCGTTTGCAAACGGGCTGAACCAGCTGTACTTCTACTACGAGACCAAGGCGGCCGAGGGGAAGTGTAAGGGCATCCGCTGCGTGGAGCAGAACAACGCCTTCTCCACGTGAGTCCCAGCGCGGTGGCTCGATGGATGTGTCTGAAATGGGGAGAGTCTGAGTAGGGGTCCGTTAGTTGCCTGGCTATTGCCAGACCAAGCTCAATTGTAGATTGCACGTTGGTCTGGGGAGGCTGCTGTCATTTTCTTCAGCACAAGAGGCGTGATCAACGGGCGTAGTTCAACCGACTCTGTACGCGATTGGCTGCCTGCCGTCGTTGCCCTGTCGTCATTGTGTTAAACCAGCCAATAGCGCGTCAAGGGGGAAAAACCAGCTTGGTGATTGGCTCCAGTAAAAGCGGATCGGAAACAGGAAGAAAAGTATTGCTCCTCTCCAGACCCTGCTACAGGGCAAATTCAAATCGCCTGCAGAACGGGCTTGGAGTACCCAGTCTAGTCCTTTAGAGCAGTGGTCCCCAACTTTTTAACACCACGGACCGGTACCGTGATAGACAATTTTCCGCGGGCCGGTGTTACACCGTATTGTGTTACCAATCGTAAAGTGTGACACCAGGGGTCGCATGTTTTCTGCAACGTTCGCGGGCGTAAGGCAGAGACGGCCATGAAGTCGTTCACGTGCAGAATCATGCACGTGCTTTGAGCCTAGACTGAGTACACTACTAATCAACATCGTATCGCCGACGCTCAGTCGGGATGGCTTCAGTCGACTTGTTACACCGGGCCAGAGCCCATTGAATGAGAGTGTATCCGGGGATTTTCAAAATAAAACATCTTTCAGATTCGGAGTCAATAAAACAAAAACAAGACAAGTTGTTGATTCTTTCTTGCGACCTGGTACAACACTAGTTCACGTACCCCAAGTTTGCGGGCCGCTGCTTCAGAGCACTGGTGCTCATCTGCTCTGGCCTCAGGACCCACAAGTGTCATTAGTGATTAAGGCTCTGCCTCCCACTCAAAGTGCCCTGAGATTTCACTGGTTTAGAGTGTTACATTCTAGATCACATTTTTTCATCACCCCTGAGAACTGTCTCACAACCGGTAAGTGGAGGAACCTGATTGTTTGTTCTTGTACTTCTGTCAGTGTGTGTAGGTGTGGTGGTGACGTGTGTGTGAGTGTGTTTTTGCATTGTATTCAGTAAATAAGCTAAAGTGTGTGTGTGTGTGTGTGTGTGTGTGTGTGTGTGTGTGTGTGTGTGTGTGTGTGTGTGTGTGTGTGTGTGTGTGTGTGTGTGTGTGTGTGTGTGTGTATGTGTTTGAGACTCTGCAGTCTCTGTTCTGGTCCATGTTCCTTCTGATCATTCTAGACATGACAAACAGAACACTGTTTCCTCCCCAGGTTATTTGAGACTCTGCAGTCTCTGTTCTGGTCCATGTTCCTTCTTATCATTCTAGACATGACAAACAGAACACTGTTTCCTCCCCAGGTTATTTGAGACTCTGCAGTCTCTGTTCTGGTCCATCTTCGGCCTGATCAACCTGTACGTCACCAACGTGGACGCCGACCACCAGTTCACCGAGTTCGTGGGCGCCACCATGTTCGGCACCTACAACATCATCTCACTGGTGGTGCTCCTCAACATGCTCATCGCCATGATGAACAACTCCTACCAGCACATCGCCGTAAGACACACACCCAACATGCCCTCTCATAACATCCCTGAAGATCAGTGATGTGAAGGATAGCTCTGTGGTAGTTTGGGTGCATTGGGTTTGATACTTGTTACTATATACTATAATAGTTCTGGTTTCGTAAACCCCTCAATGTCCACAGTCGACATGCAGGCTTCGCTGAGTCAGCTACCTAACCCCTGTCTGCTCTTGGCTTACCTCTCTTTTCCTCAAACATTTCACATTGTCTCTCTGGTTCAAAGTGGCGAGTAAAAATAAAGACATAGGAGAGGTAGAGCAGTCACAGTAGGAACCAGTATCACTCAATAGGGCAGCGTGGACATATGGATTAACAAGTGTGTCTGTTACAATCCACCGACTGACATGTTTATGGGATGTAACAGGGTAGCCTGTACATACAATTGTCAGATGTAGCGTGAATGATAATATGTGAGCGATGGTTTGGGCAATTCCTCGTTAGATTCTGTCTGTCTCACTGTGTTGTATATTAAACTTATTATGCAAGGGCCAGAAGCAACAACACCCTTCTTTGTTAGAACGGGAGCGCCACTGCGTTATATTACTTCTGGGAGCCTTTCTGTAAACACTCGCCTCATTCTAACATCCATTAAAAAAATGAAAAATATTTTTTTTACGCCAAACACGAGATTACGCCACAAATGTCTGGCGGGTTTGAAATGGGTCTTTTTCAGGACCATGCAGACATCGAGTGGAAGTTCGCCCGGACCAAGCTGTGGATGAGCTACTTTGAGGAGGGGGGCACCCTGCCCTCCCCCTTCAACATCATCCCCAGCCCCAAGTCGGCCTGGTACCTCACCTGCTGGATCAAGAGACAGGTGTGCAAGAGGACCCGCTCCCAACGCCCCAAGACCTTCGGGACCCTGGGGGTGAGTACTGGTACTACTGCTATTAGTGCTACTAGCACTGCTATACTGACTACTGTCAGTATAATATACTACTATACTAATACTACTATACTACTACTGTTCTACTACTGCTTTTAGTGGCCCTTACTACTAGTACAATATACTACTATACTAGTACTACTTATATACTACTAATATACTACTTGCTTTTAGTGGCCTACTACTACTCCTTCTTCTACTGCTACTACTAGTACTACTACTAATATACTACTACCACTATACAATTTTTGCTTTTAGTGGCCTCTTACTATTATTACTACTACACTACTACTACTACTATACTAATACCACTTCTATACTATTACTACTATACTACTGTTACTATACTACAACTGCTTTTAGAGGCCTACTAATGCTATAATACTACTGCTATACTACTACTATATGGCTACTATACTACCACTGCTTTTAGTATCCTAATACTTCTACCAATACTATCCTACTATTGCTCTACTAATACTAAACTACTTCTGCTTAAAGTGGCCTACTAATACTTCTACTGCTAGTATTCTACATACTACATACATTGGGTACTAATGCTGTTTCTAATCAATCGTCCATAATCAATGATCATTCAATCATTACAATATCAAGTCCCACATAGCAGAAATCGATACTATTGTAGTGATTCTAATGTAAAAAAAATCAAATGTACTTATGATATGAACGGTGTTGAGGAACTAAGGACCTCAGGAGGCAAACGCAACGGAGAATCACCGTGCAGGCTCTTGTTCGGGTGAGTCGAAGAGTGTTGTGCTTCGGTGTGGGCTCCGCTTGGCGCCCCCTTCACTCCCTCCTACTCCCCCCCCCCCCCCCCCCCCCCCCCCTGCTTACAGCCGGCCTCCCCCACCCCAACACGCCTCACCGAGGGAGCGGTAAATCTCCTAGCTGTGTTACCGTCCAGCCTTCCCTGCCTGATTAGTTCAATTACTCAACTTTCTCTCTCTGTTTGTCCGTGTGTCTTCGTCCCCTTCCTGCGCGCAGAGGCGGGCAGCGGAGAACCTGAGGATCAACCACCAGTACCAGGTAAACGTCGGCTCCTCGTGTAAACGTCGGCTCGGGAGGTGTGTGGGTGAACTCGGATTCACGTCATGAACTGGGGGCCTTTTCAGGAAAACGATAATCCCTATGTCTGGTGGTGTTCTTCATTCACTGCTGAAGCCATTCGTCTGAAGTCTAATTCGACTTTATATTCATAATTTAAAATATGATGGCAGTCGGTCTGAATCTGGGTTTTGCTTCCTTTCCCGTTTAATATTTATATTTCTCTACATATTTGAAGGGAAAGAAATAATATCGCTGTACGCGTTGATCTGAAAGCGAATAATTGGGAACCGCTAACACAGTTTAAAAAGTTTCTGAAAATGTTTAGAGTCTGCACGGTGTAGACTGGCCACTGGTCATAATAAAAACCCATTTAAAGCTTAATTTACTCGTGTGAATAAGTCTGCATCGGTGGAATATCTCTGTAACAGTTTGGTATCCCAGCCCAGGCTCTGTGCCGTCTCCCCCCAGAAATTCTTCTGTAACACAGTAGGACTGCCAGATCCAAGTCGACTTTATGGGCGACTTGAGGAGAGGTTTATCGTGCGTGTGTTTGGTGTTGTAGGAGGTTCTGAGGAACCTGGTGAAGCGCTACGTAGCCGCCATGATCAGAGATGCCAAGACAGAGGAAGGCTTGACGGAGGAGAACTTCAAGGTAACCTTTTGCTGTTTCCCGAATTTTCACTCGACGGGGCTATGCTTTTCGAGATAAACAAGGATATATTTAGAGTAACACCTTATTACATAACTGCTTGTGGGAACCGTAAGTTGCATTTTATCATGCGAGCCAAATATCATCCGAAGAGCAAAGAAAATATAACGTAATATGACACCTATTTTGCAGGAAATAACATCTTGACTCTGGCTACAACCGTGCCAAAACTGCTCATACTTAAAAGCCTTAATTTGTTTCTGGGTCTAAAACGTGTTCCTCATCCTAGTCCTTTGGGTGTTCCCTCCCCCAGGAGCTGAAGCAGGACATCTCCAGCTTCCGCTACGAGGTGATGGGCATGATGAAGTCGGGGAAGTCCGCCCTGCCGGGGGCCAAGGCCGGTGGCAGCCCCGGGGAGTCGGCGCTGGCCTACCCCAACGCCGCCCTGAAGGTGACCTCCCCTTCCGCGGCGGCGGCGGCGGCGGCGGGCGGCAAGGCCAAGAGCAAGCTCAACCTGTTCCGGGTCACGGCGGCCATCCTGAAGCGGGGCGGCGGGGGGGGGCCCACGCCGGCCCCCCGGCCGCCGGGGGCCTTCAACGGGCTGCCCAACGGCCTCCCGCCCACCGAGGCGCCGGGCCAGAGCTCCGACGCCGCAGACGAGAAGGCGGGCCAGAGGCAGAACTTCCCCCGGGACACGGGCGAGTTCAGCCTGTTCCACCGACGCCTGGCGGGCTCGGCGGGCGCCGCGGCCGGGGTCGCTCTCAACATGTACTCTTTACCGGAGGAAGCCGGGGATTCTGGGAAGGCGGAGCAGGAGGCCTGCGAGGCCCGGCAGCCGGAGGGGCACGGGGGGCGGCCGGGGAGGGGGAGCGCGGACTGCAGGAAGGAGGACGGGGAGTGCGGCGGAGGGACATCCTGGGCCGGGATGAAGCTGGACCAGGAGGAGGAGGAGGAGGAGGGGGAGGGGGAGAAGGCGATAGAGCTGGAGGAGCGGGAGAGCTTCCTGGGCGGGGAGACGGCGGAGGATGACTACGGACTGCGGGCCGTGCAGACGGGACACTCGGGAGCGGTGGAGGAGGGGCCCTGAGTGTGGGTGGGACGTCAAATCAACCACACATCAGAAGACAGACACCCGAAGACGGACAATCAACGAAGGGATTACTCGGTCTTTTAGGTATTCTTTTGTTCTCGCGTTTTGATTGTCGGCAAATAATTGATAGGTTTTCCATTCATAGGGGAACTATAGATCAGCTTTGATCACTCAAGGCTCAGGGAGGCTTTTCATTTGGAACAGACTCCAGTGGTCTCCATACCGCTGTCAGAGGTCGGACTAACCTTGATCATGCTAGGATCATATGGACGCGGGGATTGTGTCATTGGTTTCCATCAGTGGGGGGGTCAAAATATAGTTCCGGATTTTGCTCTTTTTTACTGGATGTTCTTTACCTTTTATCTGTTTTATCTGCTTACCTTCTCTGGTTTTCTGTCTCTGTCTCTGTCTCTCTCTCTCTCTCTCTCTCTCTCTCTCTCTCTCTCTCTCTCTCTCTCTCTCTCTCTCTCTCTCTCTCTCTCTCTCTCTCTCTCTCTCTCTCTCTCTCTCTCTCTCTCTCTCTCCTTCTCTCCTTCTATCTATCCATTCTATGTTCCTTTTTCTCTCTCTAGGGAGTGTTCCAATCCGTCTCCCTTTCTGCCTCTGTCTCTTTCTCTTCATCTCCAGAACCCCAGCCAATGTTAACCTCTCGGTGTTCCCCTTTTTGGCATTGTTTAAAAAAGATACGCAATAGAGACATTGTATTTTGAGACCTGACCATGCCTTACTCTTTTTCTGCACTTTACATAGAAACATGTAGAATATCTCAAATATATATGAGGGCGGTTTTGACCCTCAACGTATCGATTTTCTATGCAAAACAAACACGAAATGACTCATCCAACGCATGAAGTTATAAATACTCAACAGGAACTAATTAACCCGGATAAAACAGACTTGTTTAACTGCTGTGGGAAGGGTTTAATATAGAAACTATGATACCATATTCATATGTTCTACGATAGGATTAGCTCAACACTTGTTGGATTGCTTGGATGATCTCGTTGGCGGAGGAATCTGATTCAATGCTTTGGTTCTTACATAAGTTTTGAGGGCCGATGTCAACGTAGTGACAGAAGTGCATCGAAAATAAACCCAAGAATAAATGTCAAAGAAACTGGACTTTAAATGGCATTTGAGAG
This sequence comes from Gadus morhua, assembly GCF_902167405.1. Taxonomy (NCBI): domain Eukaryota; kingdom Metazoa; phylum Chordata; class Actinopteri; order Gadiformes; family Gadidae; genus Gadus; species Gadus morhua. The sequence goes on from NC_044054.1 coordinate 29,417,960, forward strand.
CTCATATAACCAGACGGGAGGCAAGCGGAAACAGGACATATTGTCATACTGTTATTTATAAACCACTATTGTGACAGCCACATTCTAGTGATAAATTGTCTCACATTTCAGATACTCTGCTGTGAACATCACCCAGATAGAATAAAGATTAAAAAGGATTGGATCCAAGCCCAGATACTCTATACCAGTATAGGCTCCCAGCCCAGATACTCTATACCAGTATAGGGTTCTACGCCAGATACTCTATACCAGTATAGGCTCCCAGCCCAGATACTCTATACCAGTAAAGGGTTCTACGCCAGATTCTCCATACCAGTATAGGTTCAAGCACAGGCACAGTGGATTTTGCAATGCCTGAATTGAGTTAAGGACCTTTCACTTAGGAATGAGCATTCTGCTTACTGGAGCGGAAAGCCTAATGCCTGCCCATAAAACATGATGGCACTGAGCTAAAGGTGTACATTTTACCGTCTCAGCACCGAGTGGTGAGTCATTGGTGAGCCAGCCTTTCTCTTCCAGATATTCGCACCGGGTTCACCTTCACTAAAGCCCTTTCTGCAGGATTGTGCAGTCAATAATGTGGGGCTTTAAATACATCCAACACTGCAGTGGTTATAGGATGGCTGTGTACGTGTGTGGTTTCCACAGGGGGTTAGAAAAACGTAGACAGGAATTATGAAACTCTTTTGTGTGAAAATGGGATGTTCTAAAAAGTTATGTGCAGCTCCGAAACTTTGTCAGACAAATACTCAACGGAGAGCTAATCAGAAATGTGGAATACATTTTCGGTTTCTTGTTTGCTGTCGAACATATCTTGGAAGGTGGTTCGCATAAATTACCAGCTAATAATCAGGGGTAGACTTCAGACATCCTTCAATTGTTTAGGGGGCAAGTCAGTCGAAAACAAGGTTAGGGAGCCACTGATTTAGGAGACGTTTTTATATGAAGCAGCACACCCATGAATACAGATACAGGTTATGCCGGAGAAGCTAGGGGTGAGAAGGAGTTCTTGCTGAAGGGTGGGGTTGGTGGGTGACATTCAGATGGCTTTGAAGTATTTCCTAGTATAAAAACAGACTCCCCACTGCTTCGGCCAACTCTCTCCTCCAAAATGAATATTAACAGTTATGCTTCCTGTGCCACAGAGTGTGATGTAAACCAGCAGTCGACCAAACCACAACATTACAATGGGTATTGTTGGAAGCACCCATATGCTATCGTTATAAGTCGTCATGAGTCCGTACAGCCCTTTTCAACAGTGTGTAGTTAGATTTGGACAGCTTTTCTTTTTGGCTTCAGTCCTTTCCCCAATATTATTCACCGTCGCCCGTTCTCTTTTTTCTCTCCACTTCATCAGCGTAAGGGACCTATTTAACACAGAGTTGCACTTCAAGGTCCTGCATTTTTAATGTTCACCGTCGAGGGAGCAAGAGAGCACACTTAGTGTGGTGGAAGGGGGGGTCCCCCGACATCCTTGCCCGTCAATATGAATGCGTATAAACACACCGATTATTCTTGGGCGCTAGAATAAGCTATTTATCCCTCAGTCTTCCATAATGCATAATCACACCTCGATTGCTTCTGGTGCCTCTGCACTGTGACCCACCCCCCCCCACACACACACACACACACACACACACACACACACACACACACACACACACACACACACACACACACACACACACACCCTCTTAGACCAACACCACTTCATGCACCTTTTCCTACCCAGGCTGTCACTCACTTAAATAATTGTTATTATTCTCTATATTGTATTTTTGCCACAGGCATACCAGCATTATAGTGGACAGTAGATGCCTGTACATTTTTCGCCCAATGGCAGAATTTCCAAGAAAACAGAAAAGATAATTGTATTTTCTCTATTTTGTCGTACATGCTAGTTCGGCCCTAAAACTAGAATGGAATATTAATTATCTAAATCTACACGTCGTATTGGAGAAATTCTCCCATAGTCGCAGAAATATAAAATGTGGGCTTTGGTTTCTACTGAATTCTCCTCCACTATGTCAAAGAGGACAAATACATTGCGCTTTTGCCTTTCCTGCACTCAAAGCCCTCAACAACAAGGCCTCCAGCTTACACTGTTCACACTACTCCGAGGGGATAAGGTCAGACAGGCCGAATGAGCAAGCCACTCATCAGAGGTGTTAGGGGTCGAGTGTCTCGCTCAAGCTCCGCTTGACACGGCAGAGGAATCAAACCAGCAACCTTCCAACTGGTTCAAGCCCCTGCACTCCCCCACACAGATTCAGAAAATAATGATAATATTCCAGTAGCACGTCCCATGCCACCGTCCCCTAGGTGGCTGCCACACTCCACCTATATATAGGTGACTTTTGCTTGCTTTGGTTGTAGAGGTTGATCAATAATGATACATGAGCTGGTGCTCCGTGATGCCCTGCAGGAGATCTCCCTGAGGCCGTGCGGTGATGGCTGGGTTAACCTGTGCTCTCTGATTGCTCAACGCACAACAGGTGTGCAGCCCCGCCCACCCCCAGATTCTAATCAGCCAGACTCGGTGAGGCTGCTTGAACCAGATATCATCCACACACACACTCCGCAATATAATCTATTAAATCGAACATGACCTCTGAGAGAAAATACTAAAACATGAAATTGTTACAAAAATGCGCCTGTACATGCACCCGTATGAAATGCAATTGAATATTTATGGTATTTATCCGGTTTCACCTTCGTCGTGTCTTCCAGCCACAGAGTGAGAACGAGATGGAGATGGAGATGATGAAATATTGAACAAAGTACAGAAGCTTCTCTCATGTGGAATCAAAGGACTGCTCTGCGACACAGCCGGGTCTGCATGAAGTCCTTCAACCGCTTTTCACTAGACCGCCACAGAGGGACACCCACGCACGCACACACACACACACACACACACACACACACACACACACACACACACACACACACACACACACACACACACACACACACACACACACACACAGTGTTAGCTGTTGTGTTAACACACAAGTTAACAAGTAATCTCAAGTGCACACAAATGCTTACATGATGCAAAAAGCTTTTTATCAAAATGTTTTCTTTCGTTTTTATAATGCTCCAGGGCACTCAGCCTTATCTACAGCTCCTTATTGGTCAGAAAGATCTATCGCTCTTCACCAGGGCAAGGCCAGCGGGTCCTCTCAGAAGCGGAGGGAAACAGAACTTCAGACTATCAAGTGAAGATAAGAATCCTCTAGTCTATTAACCGCCGTGGAAACAGCAGACACAAACATAAATTACAATGATTGCCCATCACAACAATTTATATGGAGATGAATGCAAGACGGACAAGTGGAATGCAAATAAGAGGCCCCTTGACGCTGTACTGTGGATTTCAGCTGACCTCGTTTGCACGGGTAA
>NC_044054.1:29433861-29498861 GCF_902167405.1 Gadus morhua
AGAGAGAGAGAGTGAGGGAGAGGGAGAGAGAGAGAGAGGGGGAGAGAGAGAGAGAGAGAGAGAGAGAGAGAGAGGGGGGAGAGAGAGGGGGGGAGAGAGAGAGAGAGAGAGGGGGGGGGGGAGAGAGAGAGAGAGGGGGAGAGAGAGAGAGACGGGGTGAGAGAGAGAGGGAGAGGGAGAGGAGAGAGAGAGGGGGAGAGAGAGAGAGAGAGAGAGAGGGGGAGAGAGAGAGAGAGAGAGGGGGAGAGAGAGAGAGAGAGAGAGATGGAAAGGGAGAGAGCGGGGGGGGGGGGGGGGGGCGGGGAGAGAGAGAAAGAGATGGAAAGGGAGAGAGAAACATAAGGAGAGAGAGATAGGGAGAGAGAACAGAAAGAAAGCGTGCATTCAGAGAGAAGTGGAGAGCAAGCAGTGAACTATAGAAAAAATATATAGAGAGGGAGAGTGAGTGAGTGAGAGAGAGGTTTCATGCCTACAACCACTTCCAATGTTAGACATTCTTACGTTACTATGAACGGATACCGGGAAGTTCCCCCTCCCATGTGTAGGGGCACTGTGCCACTACCTCCTGGGGGTTTAACGCGTGTGCTCCTTCCTTTTGCAGGATCGTCCTCTACGAGTGTTGCCCCGGCTACATGAAGCTGGAGGGCATGCGGGGCTGCCCGGCAGGTCAGTGGCGCCGCGTTGCACCGCCACACTGCCTCTTTGTGCTGACACGCAGCAGAAACCCTACGCTAGACAAGCCCTCCCATTGAAGTGCACTTAATTAGTCTTTTACCCTGCTGGCTGCCTTCCCGGCCATCAATCCCGTTTCCAAGGTTTCACGAGCCGCGTTCGTTCATGCCCCCTGCCAGTATCCTTACATCCTGGCAGACTCCATGCGTCGTAGACCTCTCTGGGTTTTATGCATAAAATGCGAGGAGCAAAACAATGCTAACGCCCGAGTGGCTGCCAATCAGGGATGATTACGCCGTAGCTATTCATTAGCGCTTTTACGTCACCGGCGGCGAGACACAAGCAACCCTGGCCGTCGTCCGACGCGCTCCACGGAGCCTCACCGTGAGTCTTGTGTGTCCGTAATGTGTGTGGTGTCCCTCAGTGGCCCCCATCGACAACGTGCACGGCACCCTGGGCCTGCTGAAGGCCACCAAGACCCAGGAGTACGCAGAGGCCTCCAGCATCGCCGAGGAGCTCAGCGGCAAGGGCTCCTTCACCATGTTCGCCCCCAGCAACGACGCCTGGGAGGAGCTTGACCCTGTAAGTTCTCGGCGGGGGGGGGGGGGGGGGTTGATGGTTCTGTTGAAGGGGACATATTATACCACCAGAGTGTGATAAGCCATTGCAAGCCGTTTTGAAAATCGGCCTCTTCTGACATCACTAGTGTGCGTGTCCACCCAGACGAGTGCTGGATAGATCAGTCTACCAGCCTACCCAGTGGATTGCGGCAAACGTTGCTCATCTATCCGTCATACATCTAGGTGGACACGCCCACTTGTGATGTCAGAAGAGGCCGATTTTCAGAACAGCTTGTAAACGGCCAATCACACTCACACCTGATGGTATAATATGTCACCTTTAAACTAAATGTTATTGGTGTATTTATTCTGGGGCTGCAAGACTGGGAATGCTGTTTTTAATTGAATAAGTGGAGCACAGGTGTGTCTCATCAACGCTTAATCAGTAGGTGGCCGGACCGCTGTGTCAGCCAATAGGATGTCACGCACCCATTAGCATGGGTTTAACCTAAAGAGGGAGCCATTTGAGGCAGACTAATCGAATCTGAGTTGTGTTTGGGTTTTGGTTCGCCTTGAGGGAAATTAAATTACTAGGATAGTTTACGAGACTGCATAGTTGCCATTGAATTACTGATGTTGACAGTAACAGCTGTCAGCCGCTGAATCGTCATCCTCAGTAATTCTATGGCAACTATGTGGTTGCCATAGAGGTCGCCCACTGATTAGGCGTTGATGCGACACACCTGTGCCCGACTTATTCAATAAAAAACATCATTCCCAGTCCTGCAGCCCCAGAACGAAAATACCCGTGAGCATTTAGTTTTAAGGTGACATATTATACCACCAGGTGTGATTGTGATTAGCCCTAACAAGCCCTTTTGAAAACCGGCAAATATGTGGTCCCCTTCTTTAATGTTCCTCTGGGAAATTACATCACCAGGAGCGTTTATGTTGGTCTATAGTTGCCATAGAATGAGCACAACAAGCAGCAGCCGTCCCTTTCTCCGAAACGACTGGATGTTTGGTCTTCCCCAGCTGGTGAAGGCTGCGCTGGTGAGCAACGTGAACGTTGAGCTGTTCAACGCCCTCCACTACCACATGGTGAACTCCCGCCTGCTCACCAAGGACCTGAAGAACAGCATGACGCTCACCTCCATGTACAACGAGCTGGGCCTCTACATCAACCACTACTCCAACGGGGTCAGTCGTGTGTGTTGTGTGTGTGTGTGTGTGTGTGTGTGTGTGTGTGTGTGTGTGTGTGTGTGTGTGTGTGTGTGTGTGTGTGTGTGTGTGTGTGTGTGTGTGTGTGTGTGTGTGTGTGTGTGTGTGTGTGTGTGTGTCTTGGCATGGATCGGATGCAATATGTTTTATACATTTCTGAGGGATCTTCAGTTATTCCAGGAACCACAACAAACTTCTGAAGACTAAAGCCGTTCTATAATCAGTTGATTGTGTGTTTGTTCATTCCTTAAATGACTGACTTAAGTTTGATTATGGATATTTATAAACGGGGCAAGGCCTTCCTTAGAAACTACAAAGGAGTTAGTAGATGAAGTAGGAACATTTATGGATGGACGAAAGAGTGGATGGACGGCTGGAAGAACAGACAGACGGACGGAACATCAACCCTTCATAGGACCTTGAACCTCGACCCTCTCGTCCTCTCGTCGCTCTCTTCACCTCTCCGGTTCTCCTGCCGCTCAGATCGTGACGGTGAACTGCGCCCGGATCATCCACGGTAACCAGGTGGCCACCAACGGGGTGGTGCACGTGGTGGACCGGGTGGTCAGCACCGTCAGCAGCACCATCAAGGACACCCTGGAGGTGGACGACGACCTCACCTCCTTCAGCGTACGTACTGCACATCAGGCTGCACATGGTGGTACCATACCGCACATCGTACTGCACGCTGCGCATGCTCGATGCTATGTGCTACACCTGGCTAGCGGCTATGCTGCACTACTCAACTAATTGGATGAGCCAAAGTTGTAGGTGGCCTATTAGAGTTAATTAGGGTGGCGGGACTAGTTGATAAACAGCTCGACAGGATAAAGAAGAAGTGATTTGAGGTTTCATCCTCTCATAGATATGTGCAAATAGTATCACCTGGAAAATGTGTGGGAAAGGCATTTAGTATTTCAATGCTGCACTTCCATTGCTGTATACCAGTAAATATACGTTAGCTCTACAGGACATATAAGTATAAGTATAGGTATAGGACAAATTATTGTTGCCAGAGCTACTTTTATTATGTAATCCTTATTAACACGTTTGACTTCCTCTGTGGGAGTAAGCTGTGCCTTAATAATAATAATAATAATACATTTAATTTAGAGGCGCCTTTCAAGACACCCAAGGTCACCTTACAGAGCATATAGTCATCATACATTTTTTAAAAAGCAAGACATTGTGGAAAAAATAAATAAATAAATAAATAAATAAACATAAGCAATAATAAATAAATAAAAAAAAAAACAATCAAAACAGTGATCAGTTAGACGTTGTGTGCGAGTTTGAACAAGTGAGTTTTGAGTTGCCTTGTTTCCTCTGTGGTAGTAAGCTGTATCTTATTTGCTTGATTTCCTCTGTGGTAGTTGGCACTATCTTCTGTCCTCTGTGGTATTTAGCTGTGTCACTTTTCCTCTGTAGATATCTGTTTCTTCCTCTGTGGTAGTTATCTATGTCTTCCTCTGTGGTAGTTATCTGTGTCTTCCTCTGTGGTAGTTATCTGTGTCATCCTCTGTGGTAGTAATCTGTGTCTTCCTCTGTGGTAGTTATCTGTGTCATCCTATGTGGTAGTTATCTATGTCTTCCTCTGTGGTAGTTATCTATGTCTTCCTCTGTGGTAGTTATCTATGTCTTCCTCTGTGGTAGTTATCTATGTCTTCCTCTGGGATAGTTAGCTGTGTCTTTCTTGGTTTCCTCTGCTTTAGTTAGCTGTTTCTTTCTCTGTTGCAGTTATCTGTGTCTTCCTATGTGCTAGTTAACTGTTTCTTCCTCTGTGGTAGTTATCCGCATTGTGTCTTCCCTCCCCCCCCCGCAGACCTTAGCGCTTGCGTCCGGGATGATGGAGAAGCTGGGCGAGCCTGGCCAGTACACCCTGTTCGCCCCAACCAACCGGGCCTTTGAGAAGCTGGGCTCTGGCTACCTGGAGAGAATCATGGGAGACCAGAAGATCATGTCAGGTACCGAAAGAAGATTCCTTCATAATGCTCTCAACTTTGGACCGATGAGTCATCTTTGGGAAGTTTGTCTTATATTGTTGTGTGCTATTAAAATTGGATAATATTACTATTAATTAATATAACTATAAAAAACAAAACCACTGCCTGGAATACCTGAGGGCTTTAGGAGTAAGCCCAGTAACTCATTAAAGCTGCTGTTGGTAAGATTAAGGGCTAGAGAGAGAAAAAAACTTACAGCAGAGTTTTAATGCAAATTCTACAGCAGCCCAATTCCCAATCCACCTCATTCTCTCGTTCTTTTAGGTCCGCTGGAAATAATTAGTCTAATGTGGTCTCAAGTCAAACAGACCTCTCTGTCTCTCTCACTCTCACTCACTCACTCACTCACTCACTCACTCACTCACTCAATCACTCACTCACTCACTCACTCACTCGCACACAGACACTCATAAGCACATCCCTATAGGGACAAAGAAAGCAGCTGTGGTTTAGCTGTGTTTAGCGCGGGTCATTAAGCGCGTGACGTTGCGTGGGTTGTCTCGGAGGTTTTACCTCACCTCGATTCCCAGACGTCCGGCGGGCCCACTCACACTGCGGGCGTTAGAACCACGTCCAAAGTAAAGATGTTCCGGAGCCCACGGCCTAATAAGCGTTCAGTCGCGGTGGTTTTAAAGCCGTCGTAACTCACACACCATGGCTGGGATCCGACCGCCTCCAGAAGACCTGCGGGTGTGGAAATCGGTTTGAGCGGTTCCATCAGAGAACGCCTCGCTGCCGTCAGCCAGGACCTCAGGCTCAGTTTGACAGCTGGACTCCAGCGGAGGGGGTAATCCCATATCGAGACGCTGACAGACGGAGCAAGAGAGAGAGGGTGAGAGAGAGAGAGAGGGTGAGAGAGAGAGAGAGAGAGAGAGGGTGAGAGAGGGAGAGAGAGAGAGAGAGAGAGAGAGAGAGAGAGAGAGAGAGAGAGTGATGAGAGAACAGAGATGATAGAGATACAAGCGAGAGAGATGAAAGACACGAGAGAGAAGGGGGTAGAGAGAGAGAGAGAGAGAGAGAGAGAGAGAGAGAGAGAGAGAGAGAGAGAGAGAGAGAGAGAGAGAGAGAGAGAGAGAGAGAGAGAGAGAGAGAGAGAGAGAGAGAGTGATGAGAAAACAGAGATGATAGAGATACAAGCGAGAGAGATGAAAGACACGAGAGAGAAGGGGGGAGAGAGAGAGTGAGAGAGGGAGAGAGAGAACCAGAGAATGAGAGACGGAGAGAGGGGGAAACAGAAGAGATTTGTTTAAGTGCGGTGCGCGCCAGGCCAGGCCGTGATTAACGACCTTGACAGTGGGGCAGTAATCCATGGGATCAGTTCCTTTCAAAAACACTCTGCCCTGACGTCTAACAATGTCCCCCCCCCCCCCCCCCCCCCCCCCCCTCCCCCCCCCAGCCCTGGTGAACTACCACCTCCTGAACAGCGTGCAGTGCGGGGAGGCCATCATGATGGGCACGGTGTACGAGACGGCGGAGGGCAGCTCGCTGCAGATCGGCTGTGACGGCGACCGCCTCACGGTCAACGGCATCACCATGGTGCTGAAGAAGGACATCGTCACCACCAACGGCGTCATCCACCTCATCGACCAGGTGCTCGTACCGGACTCGGGTACGGCACGCGCAGAGGCACACGCACATACATACACATACACATTCACATGCATGTACACACACACACACATGCTCACATACATACGTACAAACGCACGTACAAGCATGTACGTAAACAAACACATTCACACACGCGCACATACATACACACATACACACACGTACATATCATGTATATAAACATAAACATTCACACGCATGCACAAACACATACATACACACGCACTGGAACACGGACACACACACATCCACTATAAGCATACATATTCACAAATATGCACACACACACACACACACACACACACACTCACATACACACACACATGTACATATACATAAACATACACATTCACACGCATGCGCACCCACACGTGAAGAAACACACACACACATGCACACACAAACACACACACACACAAATCATTGTTTCCATGGATATCACAAGTGTATACTTTAAACTTTGTGTAAAGAATTAAATAATGTATGCACAGTCTGGAGGACAGATGGTATTATGTATCCTCTCTCTCGTCTGGACAGCCAAGGAGGTGATGGAGCTGGTGGGGGAGAACCAGAGCACCTTCAGCGACATGGTGGCTGAGCTAGGCCTGTCTGCCGCCCTGGGCCCCGGGACCGAGTACACCCTGCTGGCCCCCGTCAACACCGTCTTCACCGGTCGGTGGGCCGCCCGTCTGTCCGTCTTACTGTCTGTCCGTCTGTCCGTCTGTCTGTCTGTCCGTCTGTCTGCCTGTCTGCCTGTCTGCCTGTCTGCCTGTCTGCCTGTCTTTCTGTCTGTCTGCCTGTCTTTCTGTCTGTCTGCCTGTCTGTCTGCATTTCAGTCTAAATGTCTGCCCTGTCTGTTTATATGTCTGTCAGTTTCTTTGTCGGGATGTCTCTCTTTCCTTCCGTTAATACAGCTAGATCAAAGATGGATAATAGACACATACAGCTATCCAAGGACATAACAAAAGATTAGTTTCCTTTCAATATGTTGGCCCAGTCTGTGATTACAGCTGTTTTTACATTCACACAAGTACAATTCTCTCCCTCTACGAATCGTTACAACTTGTCTTACTGTGTGTGTGTGTGTGTGTGTGTGTGTGTGTGTGTGTGTGTGTGTGTGTGTGTGTGTGTGTGTGTGTGTGTGTGTGTGTGTGTGTGTGTGTGTGTGTGTGTGTGTGTGTGTGTGATAGATGAGGTAATGAGGACGGACCAGACCCTTCTGAAGGAGACGCTGGAAAACCACATCCTCAAGCTGAAGGTCACCCTGAGCGAGCTCTACAACGGACAGCAGCTGGAGACCCTGTTCGGAAACCTTCTGCGCGTCTTCATCTACCGCACGGTAAGTCATCCGGAGTGTGTGTGTGTGTGTGTGTGTCGATGTGTGTGTGTGTGTGTGCGTATGTTTCTGCAAGCGTGTGGATGCGTCTGCACACGGCTGCTCTTGCACCGTTCCGACTGCCAATGAGAATTAAACAAGAATCGAGAGACAACGGAAAGAACGAGTGTGTTTCCACATCTCGGAGCTGATTGCATTTACTCGTAATCAGCTGGAACATTCATCTCCAGTGAGGCCTCAAGTGGAAAAAAAAAACACTATAAACACCCGGCTAATGACTAACTGACCTGGTTGAGACCCCCGGAATCAAGGGTACGAGCTACCCCAGTCTGGGTGCTTCAGCCAAGTGTAATCTGCCGGCGATCAATCCCTTTCGCACCCCTTCATGACGTCCGTGATGCGAGACGCGCGGTGGGCCTGTTACCCCCCTGGAGGAATAATAACACCCAGGGCACCGTGTCTGTCGTCTCCCCGGCCAGGCGGTGTGCATCGAGAACGCCTGCATGCTGCGCGGCGGCAAGGAGGGCAGCAACGGAGCGCTGCACCTGATGCGCTCCCTGATCAAACCGGCCCGCAGGAGCATGTACGAGATCCTGGTCGCCGACGGACGCTTCAGGTGACCGCCGACGGACGTTTGGTCTCGACGCCAAATTGTTTGTTCTCTATTTCTTCCCTGTTCATTCAACGTTTTCTGGTCCATTCAGCTTTTTTTATTCTTCCATTTTATTTATATATATTTTTTTTATATTATATATATATATATATATACCCATAGGCTTTATATATGTATTTCCTTTGTGTAGATATTTTTAAAATGATGATAATTGTATTGAATTCATATCTTGTTTCCCTCCATCATCGTGTGTTGTTTTCTGTGGGATGACATTCAATGAGTCGCCCCGTGCTGACGGTGAAGCTCCCTGTGTTTTTGCGACAGGGTCTTCCTGTCTCTGATGGAGAGCGCCGGGCTCACCCAGATGCTGGAGCAGGAAGGCTCCTACACCGTCTTCGCCCCCACCGACGACGCCTTCAATGGCCTCTCCGAGGAGGACCTCACCCTCCTCACCGGTCGGTTGAACCGTCGAAACCGGCTGTTTTTCTGTTCCACCGAATCCATCACTGAAGGGTGGATGAATGATGATGGTTGATTCGGCAGCAGCTCAGGAGGCAGAGCGGGGTTGGCTGGTAACCGCAAGGTTGCTAGTTCGATCCCCGGGCCCAGAGTGTCGAGGTGTCCCTGAGCAAGACACCTCATCCTGACTGCTCCCGACGAGCTGGCTGTCGCCTTGCATTGTTGACTCCACCGTCGGTGTGGGAATGGGGGCATGAATGGTAGAAGCTTTTATAAAAAAGTGTTTTACAATATTGCCTAACATTCACCCCTTCATGCACACATTCACAGAGCGACGGCTGAGTCAACCATGCTATATAAATGCAGCCCGTTTACCGTGTGTTGTCCCCGGCCAGGTGACGTGAACGCTCTGAGGACCATCCTGCTCTACCACTTCAGCAACGGGGTGTTCATCAACGGCGGACTGGAAGGCGGGGTCACCAATCTGCTCAAAACGCTCCAGGGACAAAACCTCCAGGTGTTGTCGGTGCGTACGCGAGGAGAATCCGGTCTGAGGCGACCAAAAGGAGTTTAATGTGTTCACCTTGAGTGGCAGCCGCAAGAGCCTTTTTAAACAGTAGTTAGACGCTTTCACTAGTCCCAGCTCTATATTAAAATTGAACCAAGTTTACAGAATCTGTAAATCTTCTACTTCCCAAGCCATATGTTGGGAAGTATATACTACGGCCAAAACAACCCAACCAGTCATCCCTGATTGCAATCAAATTAGTTTATCATTTCATTCTTTTACTTATTACCTTACTGCTAAATGATCTCTCTATCTCTCAGTATCACTTTCTCTCTCACCCCTTTTCTCTCTCTCTCTCGCTCTCTCGCTCTCTTGCTCTCTTGCTCTCTGCTCTCTCTCTGCTCTCTCTCTCTTTCGCTCTGCTCTCTATCTCTTTCGCTCTCTTGCCCTCTGGCCTGTAATCAGATTATCAGACAATGTCTCTCGTTTCAGGAACTCACTACTTACTTTGTAGAGACAGGAAGACTGAGGGCAGACTCTGCACCAGGATAGGAACAGGAAACGGGTCATTAAGGTGTATGTGGGGGGGGGGGGGGGGGGGGGGGTGATGGGGATATCATGCATCCGGCTGAACTTGTTAAAAGCTGGACGTAGGAGGGACGTGGCGTATTTCAAATTAGTGGGTGGAAGAGTCTGTGAAACGGATTTGGAGGAGGCGAGGAGAAAGGGAGGGGGTGGCTGGTTCCTCGACCTGTGACCACCGCAGTATCATCAGTGACGTGATTAGATGTTATAAACACAGGAAATTAAACGCCCTGGGTGTTTCATTTCAAGGGCCCCCTTTCTTTGGATCGGATCACACCATACGCACCAGCTAGTCACTGTCTCTGGAACCATGTTCAAGCACTTAGAGGCGTGATGCCCAGGTTCCTGTCTGAGAGCCATTGTAATGATTAGGATTACTGCCATGGAACACAAACGTCCACACCCCACCTCCCTCCCGGGCCCTACCAAGTACTGTTAACGTTGGCGTGAAGTAAGCCAAGGCAATTGTTAACAGATTTTCTCAGGCGCCAAATCCCATCCTTTTTTTCCGGACTTCAATGGACGATGGAACGTGAACGATGCCTGTGGTGTCGTCCCCAGGTGAACAACTCCATCCACGTCAACTCGGTGGACGTGCCAGACAACGACCTGATGGCCACCAACGGCGTGGTGCACGTGGTGAAGAACATCCTTTATCCCGCCAGTAAGCTCCATCACACTGACGACGTGAGCGTCATAAAGTCGACTGTCAGAGTTTTCTGGACTGGACTCTTAATCATATTAACGAGTCGACTTTTTGTTCTCCAGACATTCCCGTGGGCCGCGAAGACCTCCTCCTTCTCCTCAGGAAGATTATCAAGTACATCCAAATCAAGGTGACACGTCATTCAATGTACTTTTCTATGTCAATGTCGTGCTATTGGCCATTCTTAGTGTTCCTTCTTGTCATTCGTTCCCTAGTTTGTGTCTGGATATTCTTACTCCGAGATCCCCCTCACTTTCATCAGTAAGTCTCCATTCACTTTTCTTTCTTCAGCATTAACTTCATTTGGCTCTCTACCATCAAAACACATGCCTTTCTATTCCAGAAAGGACCACCACCACTACCACTACCCACTTTGTGGAAACAGGTGAAAGCTTGATTCCATTGAACATACCATTGCCCTGCCTTAATGCATATCTCTTGATTTCATGGCTGGCGGCCATGGTTTGACTCGCATCACTGCCTTGCAGTCTAATCTATGTAATTCTATATCAATACAAAGCCTCCTTTATGTCCTTGTAATAAGGTAAGACGTATGGCGTAGTCAAGGCTTACATCGTTTCAAGGGCTTCGCTCGGGTCGCTCCTCTTTGTTCCTCCTTACAATCTACCTTCCCCGCTCCCTCGGTCTTCCAGGATGTCTTGGCCGTCGCTTCAGTCAGGTCCTTGGGGGGGGTGAGGTAATTAGCCTGTCGGAGGATGGCCGTCGACCGAAGCCTGCTCCCCGACGGTGTTTGTTCTGTTTGGAACACATCCAAACCTGGCCCGCGTCCAGACAGTGGGGAGCAGGCCTTGATAGATTAGATGTCCTCGGGAAGGGGAAGTCCCTTTTGTTTTGGGCTGGAAGACAAATGCTCGAAGACTCGCATAGTTAAGCGGAAAGTTTTAAACCTAGTTTGATTTATGGAGCGCAGTGAGCCCACAAATCTACGAAGCCTGGGTTACCAGGGGAAAAGCATTTTGCGGAGCTCTCGGATGTAGGCGATGGTAGAGGTGTCTGGGAGAGATTACCAGAGCGGGATCACTTGTGTGTGTGTGGGTTATTTTTTTTTAGGGCCGAGGCCAAAGATTGGAAGCTCTCTGATGCTAACACATCTGTCGGCCCTCATCCCCTTAAAGCCTGCCTATAAATACGAACACATAGGGAATTGTTCCTCGGAAACAGATGCTATGTAGACGGAGGTAATTGGTGCCGCTGACATCCAGACACATGCACTGGCCCAAATACACAAAAAGTGTATTCAAAAAAGAATTGAGCAGAATACTTTTTTCATACAAAAGGTTTCTTCAGATTTACACAAATGCATCTGCTGTTACATGAACAGAAAATAACGCGGAATTCCGTATTCATATACACCATCCAGCTAGTATTATGAACCAATATTCCTGAGAACCAAGATGTCACCTAGTGATTAAGGCACATTTTTGCCCTCAAAACAAAGTAATGCATTACAAAGTAATGCATTACATTACAAAGTAATGTATTGCACAAGCTGTGAAATGTGGGAACGCATTTCCCTCATGGAGGAAATTGTGTCGCACAAAAAAAGAGTGTAAGCCGCGCAGGCGCGCATGTTACCAGTGGAGCGTGCCCATTCGCCACGGCAAGTCCTGATAACCTCCACACCTCCGCACAGTGCCTGGAGTGACCAAAGTGACCCGGGTCATCAGTGGCGGTGAGCCGACGATCACCAAGGTGACCAGGGTCATCAACGCCGAACCCATCACCACCACGGTGGTGAGGGTGGTGGAGGAGGAGCCGACGCTCACCTCGGTGACGAGGGTGATCGGGGGCGACGCCTCCCTCAACACGCTCACCGTGCACGGCGAGACGGCGCCCACCGTCACCAAGGTGACCAGGGTCGTCCACACGGAGCCCAGCAGCACCAAGGTGATGAGGGTGGTGGAGGGGGAGGGGCCCACCCTCACCACGGTGACGAGGGTCATCGGCGGGGAATCCTCCGTCAACACGCTGACGGGCGTCTTCGAGGTGGAGCCCACCGTCACCAAGGTAACCAGAGTGGTCAGCGGCGGCGGCGGCGGCAAGGGTTCCATCACGAGAGTGGTCAGCAGCGGCGGCGAGGGTTCCATCACCAGAGTGGTCGGCGGCGGCGGCGAGGGTTCCGTCACGAGAGTGGTCAGCAGCGGCGGCGGCGGCAGCGAGGGTTCCGTCACGAGAGTGGTCAGCGGCGGCGGCGGCGAGGGATCCGTCACGCGGGTGGTCGACGGCGGGGAGGGCTCCTTCAAGGTAACGAGAGTGGTCCCGGGGGGAGGGTCCGTCAAAAAGGTGACGCGAGTCGTGGAGGGCGAACCGTCCTACACCACGTTGACGAGGGTCATCAGCGGGGAGCCCCCGATCACCACGCGGACCATCGAGTCGGAGCCCACCATCAGCAGGGTGGTGGTCGGGGGAGAGCACTCCATCCACCAGGTCACCCGCATGATCCAGGGGGGGGAGCCGTCCGTCACCAAGGTCACCGTCGGAGGCGAGCCCGGCCTCACCAAGGTCACCAGAATCATTGAAAGTGAGTCCTCTGTATTTGACCGTTTGTTTGTCATGCTTCTGGACCATGCTGTGGAGTCCAATCGGGACACGAGTCTGAGGAGTGTTGTTTTTTATTTTTCTGCCCAATAGCACATAGCGGTGACATGGGCGGCGAGATGAAGAAGGTTCTGGAGGAAGGTCAGTTGGTTTAGACATGATGAGAGGCGTGAACAGCATGCGTTCCCAAGCAGGCGACCCCTCGAGTGTCTCCGCGTGACTGCGACACATGAATGGTCCGAAGTCACCATTCATGCCTTAGCAGTCAATGTTACATGTCAGGACGCTTTCGTCTAACTTTGTTGGTTAATCATCATGGAACCGTCAGACAAATCTGTGGCATGGTGTGAACCATTTGAATTGTAATGCTTGTGGTGTGGGCGTAGCAAGGGTGCTTTACACAAGTGCGACCATGAGGTCTAGACATTACAGTCACTGTTAAGCTAGGCAACGTTCCTTTACCCACACCGATCCCGTTACCAAATGTTTTTCCAATTATGATGACTCCTACCTCCTACCCGCATTCTGACTTCCTTCTGTCCTGAAACCCAACACATTGTATTTTTTTTATCCCACAAAACTGGTTCCTCATAGAGGTAGCCAAGATAAAGAAGCACCAGGAAGAGCAGCTCCTGAAAATCGTAGAGGGAGGTTAGTTGGACCCAGCGACCGACTGGCATGACTGTGCATTGGACCTGTGTTGACCTGAGGAGCACGTTGTCTTAGCACCTACTCGCCCTCATCTTCCAACCTCCCGACACCTTCGTCGCTTTTTTTTTCCCCACCTGCTCCCACTTTCAGTTTCCGAATTCGGTGTCAAACGCGGACACACTTGCAATGCAGTATAACTAAGTACGCTTCTGATTAGGGCATGATCGAATTTAAATGACTGCAATCCGGAGTTGCAGCACAGCCGTTGTCTGCCAATGTAGCTTTGCGTTAGCACCGGTGTCCCTGCCAGTGCTTCGTATAACGACCCGACTCTGCGTTCCCCAGCGGCCCCTCTGCGCTCGCTACACGTCGTCCAGATGGTGGTTTAACAGACTGGCGGAGCCACAGAGAGCTAGCGCCTTCGACCAGTTGGGTAGTTTAATCGCTCTGGAACTGCACTGTAAAGTTAATTTATGAGGATTCCGCGACGGTTATAGCGTGGTGGGAGGGGGGGGCGTTCGCCAATCGTCGGCAGCAGACTGCTGCAACCGCTCAGTGGGCGCGGGGGGGGGGGGGGGCTCTACACGCTGAACTATGTTTCGCGGAGCTATGCCCGCTGTCGGGGATATCTTGGCCCGCCTCCAACCGACACAACCCCACACCTCGTTGCGTCGAGCTTTATGGTGTTTACATAAGCCTGGGCCCGGCGAGAAGGAGCAAGAGGCTTGTTGTTTCTTTAAAGCGCGTTAGCGTTGCCACTCGGGTTTCGATTGAAGGCGGTAAACCTGACCTCAAAGGCTCACCATGGGGATCTGTCTGACCGTCCATCGTTCTGTCTGTCTCCTGTCACTAAACAGCAGAGGCATGGAAAGAAGTGTCTGTCTGTGTTTTTTGTGATTGTCTGTGTGTGTCAGTGTTAGAAATGCACCAAGATTAGGCTCAAGCTCGTCACTGTGCTCTGAGTATGTGTGCCCTAGTCTTACGTGCAAATCACCTGCAGCCGCTTTGATACTCGCATGCACAAGCACAAGGATGTAGGACGAAGCAGGAAGTAGAGCATGTTTGCATAACTCATAGAGAGAGGACAGGGTCTCTGGAGATAAACCTTAGCCCGCTGCTTTGCTAGTGACACCGACGGTAGCCTGGGAACATTGGATCTATCTTTTGCTATTTTTATTTTCCTTTGGGTACCTCCGGCATGCCATCGTCTCATGCATGTGTGTCTGTGCATGTCTTGTGTGCGGGATTATGGGAGCACTTCTGTGCTTGGGAGAGCTTGCGTTTGTGTGTTTGTGTGAGAGATTGATGCAGAGAGTGTGTGTGTGTGTGTGAGAGGGAGCGATGCAGTCAGTATTTGTCTGCGTGTGTATGAGAGAGAAACAGAGTTTGTGTGAGGAAGAGAGTGTGTACGTGTGTGTATGAGAGGGAGGGGGAGACTTTTTTTGCGTGCGTCTTTGTACATGTTTCTTTGTGTGGGTGTGTGTGCACATGTGCACAATGGCATGAAGTCTTGAAACAGAGTGTGAGTGTGCGTGAGTGTGTGAGTGCATGTGTGAGTGCATGTGTTTGTGCATGTGTGTGTGTGTGTGCGTGTGTGCGTGCACATTGCCATGCACTCATGATGTCTGAGCTGTGGTGGCGGTGGCGGAGGAGGGCGGTGGCTACTTCAGGTGTATGTACCTGTTAGTCTGTCTGTCTGTCAGTCAGTGTGTTGCCAAGTCGCTAAATGACTATCAACGCCCCTCCCCGCTGCCGCTGTCAAGGTGAAGCCGGCACCCTGCGAATCCTCCAGCCTCAGATCTTTAAGGGTAGGGACCTCTGGAGCACCTCACCTTCCTCCATGTCTTCCTCTGTCCACCTTTTTCAAATAGTCCTCGTCTGGACCAAGACTCCGTGAGCTCTAAGCGTCCTCACGCACGGAGAAAACAATTATTCAGAAATGCAATTTTTTTTCGAAAGCATTTTCTTTTAATTGTGTTTAACCTCCGTCCGTCCCATTCTTCGTGTGTGATCGTGTTGTTTGTCCCCCTTCCCAGGTTCTGACTTCTCTAAGATCACCACCATCCACGGCGACCCCAATCTGATCGAGCTTGAATCGGAGAGAATCTCCAAGCTGATTAGAGGTCCCTCCTAACGCTCACACACACTTTCAACGCATGCATAAATCTCATTGGCGGGCAGGGTGGGAGGTGTATTGATCTGACGCCGTTTGTGTGTTGTGTTTGGTGCTCAGACGGGGGTCCAGTAGCCTCCGCAAGGAGACCACCAGGTGAGCGTCAGAGACTCATGCCACCTTTGGACGACATTCAAGCGTACTTGCGGGAGCCATGTGTATTTATTCGTGGATATATATAATGGTTTTTTTTCTGTTTCTGTCGCAGTCGGTGTGAGGAGAAGAAAGATGAAGGCCAGGCGTCACATCAGGCCAAGGCAGTGAGCGTGGCAATGAGAAGTTCCAAGCCCACAACCTCAAGATCCGGGGAGAAATACGGAGAGAGTCACCGGGGGTCCGAGAACGGTACGGAAAGACCGAACAATCGTGGGTGGACAAGAAGCGATGGAGTGGAGGAGCTCCTTGTTCCATCCACAAAACGGATGAATGCGACATTGGTTCAGAGCGCGATAGGCGATGAGGTTTTATACTGCAATGCTATAAGAAGTACTCTGTGTGTGTAATTAATGTAAGTATGCAAGGTAAATGTTTACTGCAGTGTGTAGGGGGAGGAGAGTGTAAGATAGGGTTGACCGTGGAGAGGGAGGACTTTGTGAAAGATTGACTGTAGTTTTTGTTTTGTTTCTTTGTTAACGAATGGCATTGTTTTCAAACTGGTGCTGACATTTTATACAACTGATGCTGCATGACAAATGATCACATTCACATTAACTCTTATTTTCATTTTGTTTGGTTGATTTGGTGACTCAAATGTTTAATGGTTTTGAACGTATGCTTGGTTTTATGTTTGTCCACGTGATACAATACAAATCTCTAGTATTTTTTTACTGTATGCTCTGAGTGGCAAAGAGAGACCAAAATAAAAAAAAAAGCGTTTACTTACTGGAATACGGTTTTCCTTTTGCTTGTTTTTCAACCGGGTGTACATACTTTTCACAGGAGCTTCTCTTCTCCATGCCACTCCTGTCTGCGGTGATTTGACGGGAAATTCATTTAAGCTATGGTTCAATAAAATTATAACAATTCATTGTGTTTGCATTTTATCAACGACTTCATCATAGATGGCTGTCCTGTCCTCTGCCGGCATGAAAAAATAAATCGATAGGTTGTGACATCTGAATAAGCTTTTTCTAAAACATTGGACAAAATAATAGTAGATAATATTGACTAGACTATGACAATTATCGGTAATGTATGTATAAATGTCTAAATACGTATACCTACGTACATCCACGACTACTTAGAGCAAAATACAGAACGATTATTGAAAAAATACTCAAATAAGTTGACAGAATGAGTAAACATCTGATAAAGGGTCATGCAGAAACCTCTGGAATTCCCATAGAATGTGGCATAAAGCAAGGACCTATTTCAAAATGTGGCCATTTTCCAACATATATGTATGATAACATTTGAAAGAACCATACATCTATCTTATCAAAACTTATCATTCCCTTTATCTCCAAGGTATAGACTATTGGGTAAACATATGCAATGGAGGCAGTGGAGTCTGAAAGCATTCCAGCTTGCCACATAGTGAAATAGAAATGTTGTCATATTTTGAGTTATAGGCCCCTGAAACATTGTCAAACGGGGTCAAATTGCAATTCTACAGCTGGTAGGGGAAGGTATTGGGTGACTGTCAACATTGACGGGTAGAAAGCAGGGAACAGAAGGTTAGCGCAACAGTGAAAGGACTCAGAGTGGTTGGTGGGCCTGCTCCTGATTGATCCAGTCTGGCATTTCGTTTTGAGTTTCAACACAATAAATACAGTTTAGACAATATTTTCAAAAAGTGCCACTGGTAAATTGTGAAAGTATTGCACTTGGCTGAAACGTCTAGTCTACTGACTTGTATTGTTTCTGTGGTTGTGAAGCGAACAAGCGGTCCCACGAAATGTTCCCGTTTTTAAATCTATGATTGATTTCAAAATTTCAACGTTTCTTGCTTGCTCATGAGTAAAAATGTTGAGATGGTTTGGAAGGGTAAGGGTTTATTATTCTCTGGCCCATCTGATGGCGCGACCTCGCTATGCAGAGTCCATCTTTGACTTTATACCATAAGCAGGCCTGAAGGATCAAAACAG
The DNA here is from genome assembly GCF_902167405.1 of Gadus morhua. NCBI lineage: Eukaryota > Metazoa > Chordata > Actinopteri > Gadiformes > Gadidae > Gadus > Gadus morhua. The sequence continues at coordinate 29,451,606 of NC_044054.1, forward strand.
AAAGGCTATCAATACAATAAGAAACGATTCCCTATTTGAGCAGCCTGCTTTGGTTTGTGTTTGGGTTGTTTAACAAAGCCTAAAGCATACCATTTGGCATGTAATTCCCAATGGTTGGGTCACTGTAGCACCACCATGATAAAAACAGCCAAAACGTAAATTGGACCCTCTTTTGTTTTTCTTCCCCATCTTAATAATGAATGTCATAAGCAGCAACAGTCAAACGTTGTTATTCTTCTTTGGTGCTTTTTTTTACTGGTATGGTTATCACATCCCATTGTTATTTTAATATTCCTATTTTGTATTTGTTTCAATTGTTCTCCGAAACAAAGTGGACATGGGTAGAGCAGTGTTGGATAGGAACCAACTCAAGGCTAATGACAATGCAGTGCGGATGACTGAAGCCTTGTGGCATGGGGGCATGTTTCGGGATGAGGCAGCTTTACACAACAAAGAGGATGCAGGAGTCAAAGAATGCAACTGGCAGGGAAACTTGAACTTAAGTGAAAGATTGCGCTACCTCATCTGGCTCTTGCATCGTCAGACGTCGTCCTCTGGTCCAAAGGCTTAATGCTGGAAGCCATGGTTGTCCGCGTTCACGGTGTCGAGTGAAAAGGTCTATTGTCTGAGCGTCTGCAGGAGGCGAGCGGGCTGGTTCAGAAAGCCTGCTGGATGAATCTCGGGGTGAAACACAAGAACCTCAGTCATTAACTTGATTTTGCATGCAACCCAATTCGGCCAACTATGTCATTTTCCCGTTGAATACACGAGCTGAACACCTACGCTTGGTCAAAAGGATGATGGGATTAAAAGATACTTGTAATTTCATTATTATATTACATTTCTTACATTTGATATGTTTAAATAATATGATGCTTTCACTGTTTTTGATCCATTATTATTATAATTATCTCAATGCTAAAATATCTATGACTATTTAAGCATTTCACCGCTTTTCCATTTTATACTGACAACAAGGATAATATAAATGAATAAAGATATAACATTAAATGTCTTATAAATGCTCGCTACATGCTCGGAGCAACGTTTTAGTTCACACAGTTTCACATATGCTTGCAATAATTATTCATGAGATGTTTTTTGCAGCGAAGGGGCTCTCTTTACATGACTTGACCCAGCCTAGAAAACAATTCCCAGACAAACTCCTCGCCAAGCTACAAACCACAACCTTCGCAAACCGCTACCAAGAAGTCCTGAAGCTTAAATGGAATTAAACACTATATTGTTTAGAGTTTATCATCCGTATGCCTGCATAAACTCAAACATGAATTAATGAGATTGTATATTTTTGGAGGGTCGTTAGTCAGACAAAACGGGGGGCGTAAGCGTGCGGCACAGAGTTTGCGAGATTGATCATTTCTGCCCTTGTCCAATCACCACCTTGTTCAAGTAGCCAGCTGTAGATAAGCATCGGAACAAGTCCACACATCAGCCAATTCTTAAATTCTTCTTCTTAAACAACGAGATGATTACTTGTTAATATGACATGTAAATATGCTCGTTCTGTTTCTTACTTTTGACTCTTGGTTTATTTCTTTAGGCACTGGGGCCCATTGTGTGCGATGCCTCTTGCGTGTGTGCGTGTTGCTCCAGCTGAGACGCACCGCAACACATTCATGCAGCCGTGTCGCTGCTGGTGGCTGTGGCCCATGCTTTCCCTCTTAGAGAAACCAAATGATTACATCTGTAGGTCCATCTGGGGGGGATCCATGAGGAAAATGATGTCGTAATTTAGAGAGACAAGCCAAAGAAGATGTGAGTGTTTGTGTGTGTGTGTGTGTGTGTGTGTGTGTGTGTGTGTGTGTGTGTGTGTGTGTGTGTGTGTGTTTGTATGCGTGTGTGGTATCTGGCGGCCTGTCCTAGGAACAGGACAGGGATGGATCTAATGGAGAAGATGTGTATAGATTTTCCACAAGTGTGTGGGATTCGATTTTCCCTTTCCTGTGCTGCGACATGGTCTTTAATGTCGTCTCAGCGTTTCTATTTTGGGTGTTTCGGTTTCGTCAATCAGCGTACTCTGACCGGACATCATCACACAACTGCGAAATTGAACTAGGATCTTCAGATCTTTGTTTTCTGTCTTTTGTTTCTAAATTGTTTTTATTATTCCAGTAAAAGTTATAAAACGGCAGAGCTTAGTAGGATGGGAATCGTATAAGACATATTAAAGGGACTCTCACCTTTGTTGCATTTGAGAATTACAGCACATTCAAATCATCCCGCCTTCCGCGTTATTTTTTACAAGTACAAAACTAAGCGTTATTTTTTAACGAGTACTGTAACGACCTCGCCGGTGACATAATGATGTCGAGTCATTAGTAGTTGAAGGTAGTTTTAATGAACCAAAACCAGGTCACTGAAACCCGTAACATTGTAACCAACGGCAGAAAACCGACACAAAACAAACCCCGGTTACCCCGGCAACCCCCAACACGGTCTCACTCGCGTGCAGGCCCCCACCCTCCTGTTCTTCCAAGGCCCTCCCCCAGCTGACCGATTCGCCCCCACGCTGATTGACAAGAAGAACATTACAATACATGCACATAGAACAACTGGCATAACGGACAACGAAATATAATGTAACACATAACACACAAACTATTTAACTGTCCCAGGGTCGCTACAGTACAAAAGTTCTAGACTCCAATGGGTTATGTTTAGACTCCCATGGGTTATGTTTAGACTCCCAGGGGTCATAATATAGAAACGTGTATGAGCATTACAAACAGAGTAGCGGGACAACGTAGCGTCTGAGGCCGAAATGGGTCCCCTAATCTGACTGAATAGTGCGGTTGTTTGCCAACGGTCTGGAGGTCTTCCTGGAGCTCCGGATTAGCGGGACAGCGTCGCGTCTGAGCCCGAAATGGGTCCCGTAATCGGACTGAGTGTGGCGGTTGGTTGCCAACGGTCTGGAGGTCTTCCTGGAGCTCCAGAGTAGCGGGACAACGTCGCGTCTGAGTCCGAAATGGGTACCGTAATCGGACTGAGTGTGGCGGTTGGTTGCCAACGGTCTTGAGGTCTTCCTGGAGCTCCAGAGTAGCGGGACAACGTCGCGTCTGAGTCCGAAACGGGTCCCCTAATCGGACTGAGTGGTGCGGTTGGTTGCCAACGGTCTGGAGGTCCTGAGAATCATCCAGGGGAGCGGGACCACTTGGCTTCTGAGGCCGAATCGGGTCCCCTTGTCGGACTGAATGGTGCAGTTGGTGGCCAACAGTCTGGAGGTCTTCCTGAGGCTCCAGAGGAGGGTAACTCTGTGAGTCTGAGTCCGAGATGAGACCCCTAATCAGACTGAATGGTGCAGTTTCATTACGCCGTGGACCACTTTGGTCTGCCATCGTCAGTTGCTACGGTCGCTACTCGCTACTGTCTGCCGTGGAATCAAAACAAACCCTCTAGTTGAGGACGCGCGTTGATGACGCGGGCCCGAATGCGCCACAAGAAGCAGACGGAAAACCTTATATATCCATGCAGCAAACAGACAGGTCTGTCGGCCAATAAGGTCATTCGGTCCGAAGAATTTTATTGGTTGAAGTTTTCACTAAATATTATGTAAGTAAAATAATTGTTTGTTTTTACTCCTGGTGGGTCTGTCTTGCATATTAGAGTGTTATTACCTTATTAATACCAATTTAACCTTATCCAAAAAAAGTGTAAAAATGCAACAAAGGTAAGAGTCCCTTTAAGCTAATTAAAACTCCAAAAAAGGTTTGGGTTCGCGTTAAAGAAATCAGAAATTCAAGTAAATCAATCAATTTGAAATCCTTTCAAATAACTGTCAAATGTTTAACTACTGACGGTCATGAGCTGGCTGACATGTTCCCGTATTGGTGTGACGATGGGCCAACAGACCCTGTCGTCTTAATGTGGGAGTGATCTGAAACTAATTCAATGAGCTCTCATAATATGCGAGTGTAGTTAGTTGATTGCAAAAGCATAGACTCTGACATCCAACCTTGACTGTTCTCTAACACAGAGCACGCACCATGACATCATCCGGTGTGTCACTTCAGGGTTTTTCTGGTTTTCTTTCCTTTTCAGCGGAGCGGGAGCAGAGGTGGGTAACGAAAAAAGAAAAGAAAGACGTGCATTTACCAAAGGGCTGCAGTCAAGGACACAAAGCCAAGAACACGTCTGTCCTGGGAGGGCCGGATGAGGAGAATACTGCGGAGACTGAAGTCTCCAGCACCTGTTTGAACTGCATAGCCAACGGGAGACTTACTCTCCCAGAGGTTGGGAGATTTCCATCGTGTCGGGACACGTCCACGTTTTGTGTTCAGTGCTACAAACAACCAGGCTGCCTAAACTCAATGTGTTTCCCTCATAGGGTTCAAAGCATATTCTTGCATATGAGATAAGATGTTGGGTGCTCTATTAATCCCAGATGGGATGTTTGAACGCTGGCAGATGACAAAGCAGATTAAACTTGGCCCTGGAGGAATTTGCCGTGTTCGCAGTATTTGACACCGTTGATAATTTGTAACAAAATTATGACATATTCAAGCTGAACTTATTTGTCTACTCCACAACATGAAGCTTGGGTCGGCCCTTGTCTTACCAAGTCCTGTTTTGGTGGTTGTTAAAGGACTAAGATCCAGCTGCCCTGTCTTCAGTCAGCTTGGTTACTACTAAGGACCCGGGAGCAACAGCATTTGGCCAGGCCGTGTGTGATAGAGCCAGTCTTATTGGTTTATTATGTCTTCGGGCCTTTCTGGGTTCTGTTCTGTTCAGAAGTATTGTTTTGATTTGATTTGATGCATCTTTACTTCCATTTGTTTTCCTCTTATTCTTGTTTTTGGTTGCATGCTCCTGGTAGTCCTACTACCTAGCTCTGGGATCCCTTGTTTTCCCCGTGGCCTGTCCCAGCTCTCCCGCCCTCCATTAGGCCCAGTTTGATATTCTCTTTGACATTATTGTCCCCTTCCTGTTAGGACTTGAGATACCGTGAAAGCTACAATTGTATAACCACCATTAGCCTCTGGTCGTGGCTGCAATGGGCCGATACCTGTTTGGATCCCTCTCTCCTACATCTGAGGGACGCCTTGTCAGGCCGCTCTCACGTTAATAATAAACTATTACATGAATAATCCAGGTGAAATGCAAGCTTTGCCAGCACTAGTTGTTCTCATTCAGCTCAGATGAAGATAGTTAAGAAAGCAAACGCAATAATCTTGGCATGTCTTTTTAAAGCAAAATACTGGAATATCTTGACAGAAAACCTTGGTCTTATTTTAATGTGTTTGCCAACCAAAAAATACAAATCGAGCATAAGTATAATCATACTTCTTTTGCCGGAAGAGTTCTGTATTTTGTGCAAATGAAACATGCTTGGAAAGACGTTCTTGTTTATTTATGGAAAATAACCAACTAACCCATGATTTTTGGCATAATGCCAAAAAAATGCATAAACTACTGGCTAACTATTTACCAGAGCAAGTCCTTCTTTCTAACCTGCAAAAACATAAATTCAGGTTCAGTTTGAATTTTTGTTTATTTGATATCAACATAATTTGTATTATTCATTTTTGTCAAATCTGACCAGGAAGGAGAAGGGTGGGAACACCAATTCTAATGCTTTGTATATTTTTCTGGGAAAAGCCCAGAAAGTATTCTATTTGTATACTCTGTGCACTTGAGTCAATGTTTTTTGACCTTTGATGTTCTCCCTCTGCAGCATAACAACCTAAACACGATAAAAGTAGCGAGAAGAAAGAAGCTTCCTGCAGCCGACAGAGCCACCAGTACGTCTATAGAGTAGTAGGAGTACCAGGGCATCTTATAAGCCTGTGTACGCAGGTGGGCTGCACCTTTGTGGCGCATCACGTACTCCACCCAGAAGATGGCGTGGTCCATGGGAGGAATCGGCTGGTCTCTGTGCAGAACGGACAGTCTCTGCATGTTGTGACTGTAACTGTCTTGGTGGAGCACTTCCTTGAGTCCCTGCTCAAAGCTGTGAAAGTTAACATCTGCCAGCCTTATAATCTTTCCCGCTCCCCTCTCCTGTAGACGAAGCAGGTTGTCGAACTGGTCATAGAACAGGGGTATGCCCAGCACTGGGACCCCATGGTATATGGCCTCCTGGACTCCATTGGTTCCTCCGTGAGCCACAAACACCTTGGTCTGAGGGTGTCCCAGGAGGTCCTTCTGGGGCATCCAATCAACGATCTGGGTGTTGTTGCCCAAAGAAGATGGTATTTTTCCAGTGTGCCTCCAAATGACCTGCAAAATAAGAGACTTGATTGTAAATGTATGACTGAACTCTCATTCAGATGACACTGGTTACACACACTGTGTACTGGGATCACTTTTACTCATTGAAAAGCATTGACTGAATTTTTAAGCAGCTAAAGGTTAAGCAGACCACTTTTGTTTGAAGTCAAGCACGTGTTAGTATCAGGGCAAAACATTGTAGCATTTTGGTTGTATGATCTGTTTGGAGAAACTCATGCCCGTCCGAGCAGCCATGCCTGTGACGGCAGGGGCCATACAATACAATCAATGTCTGATCTCCATTACCTTTTGAGGCATCTTTGCGAAGACCCTGGCAATATCCTCTGCGATGTCATCTGGTAACGCACTCACAAAAGTACCCAAGGTCATGATGATCACTCCATGCTCCCCGGCACTCTCAACAAACGCTTCAAGGTCAGCTGGGAGTGGCTGGGCTGGCTTGCACTGGAAGCCCCCTATATAAACCATATTCGGCATGGTGGGTCGAGGAAAGTCAAACACAAAGTCAGACCGGAACAGCCAAATATCCGCTTCCTGGAAGAGTGAGCTAGTGTCACACCCTCCCTCAATGTACTTGTCACAAATGGCTACATAATGAGGCCCAATCATGAACACCTCCTGGAAAACAATGAGAACGTGGAAAAACACGTTCTTGATGCGTTCCGTGAAGCTCATGTTGTCTGTTAGCCCCGAGCCCGGGACAGGGATGTAGGACAGCGGCGACGGGGCAATGATGGAATGGCCGTCTCCGCTGGTGATCCAGCGGACGTTGAGCACCGTAGGAAGCTTGAGATACTTGGCGAGGACGACACCGAAGGCAATAGAAGGGTCAGTCAGAACCATGTCATACTGGGCCTCTGATAGGCTCTGGAGAAGCCTTGGATCTTCAAAGATTTGAGCAAGCATATCACAGTATATGGAATGAACCTCAGAGGTCATTGATTGGAACTGCACAATGAGTTTGAGGAGTGTAAGTGACGACGATCCTTCTCTCTGTACCTGAGGGACAATTAGAAAGTATATCAGAATTTAAATATGTACTTAATGGACCAAAACATCAAGTCAGTACTTATGTAATGTATAATATTAAATGTATACATTATTAAATCTTCATAAAGGCTAGGTGTATAAAATATAGTATGAATTTGACAGTAACCTACCTTTATAATCCTCTCTAAATATCCATGAATGAGACCTTCAAATTGCTTGGATTGAGGGATATTGATGGAGTCATACAAATGGGACACCTCTTCAATGTACCAGCTCTTTGACGGTCGGATCACAGAGATGCTATGTCCTCTGGCATGGAGTTCCTCAATCATGAGCTTCATATTGATCCAGTGACTACCATCCAAAGAAAACACCAGAATCTTACCTCCATTACAAGGTGGGGTGATAAGAAAAGCCATTAGAAAAACACTGAAGAATATGGATATTCCACGTGCAGAATTAGACTCCATGGTACCTAGGAAGAGAGCCGGTGAGACATGGTTAATCTACAAGAGCTCTTTTGTTTGATTAATTCCATTCCTCATGATTCATCATTCGAGCATGATAAGCCAGCTTTAAACAATTTTGACATTCCGGATTAAAGCAGACATACTAACAGGCACAATGTAACAACCATACATGACTTGATGTAGAGCAACATACCCATCACACGATGCTCCTGCAAACACCGGGCACAGTTGGGGATTGTGTCGTTTCACATTCCTCACGCATTAGAGGTCAAACTCCAAGATGTTTCTCAGAGGCACCGACCAATCAGTGAACGCGTAAAAAAGAAATTAAGTTATGCAACACTTCATAATGTATAACTAGAATAATGTGTGACCAACAATGTGTACTTGTTATTTATTAAATTAGAAAATGATTTCTATGGTGAAAACTGTATAATTCAAATGGCATGTTGTAAACTCATGCATTTACACTTGTTTCCCTCATTTCACTTCAGACAATTTTATTTCTTTATTCGACCAGTATTATACTCAAGCTGTCCTTAATTTGTTTTTGAAAACTCTTAAAGTGTCTGCAGGTACGATTTGAGAGTTGCAGAGAGCGAGAGCAAAATATAATAAATAATCCCCCTCCCTCTCTCTTCCCTCCCTCCCTACGTTTCGCTGCCATTGAGAAATGTGGCATTCATGCACCTTGGATGGATTCTCTGGTAACACTGTGTGCATGCATGGGATTGACACTCAAGATTGACAGTCGGAGACCAGAAATTGACATTGCTGTTTAAGTTTAAACGATTATTATACAATGGAAATGTGTACATGTAGCCTAAACACTTTATTCGATTTTACCAAAACTGTTTTGTTTCATCAGTAAGATATCATTGAAAATATATATATTTCAACAAGTCATGGCTGCAGACTGCAGTAAATAAATTTACGATATTTTTTAGATAAAATTTTTTAAAAAATTAGATGCAAGAAAGGTGTATCAAAGTCAATTATAATATAATGAAATTTACATTTACATGTTTTTAAGAGCCAAAACAGTCAGATGCGTTTCGTATCCAATAGAGATATTAGAACAGTTTAGATTTGATATATTTTTTATCATCATTTTTTAACATTTTTTTTTACAGTGTGTCTGTAATTGTCAATTTTTTTTGACCTTGGATGTTCTCCCTCTGCAGCATAAGACCCTAAACATGATAAATGTAGCGAGAAGAAAGAAGCTTCCTGCAGCCGACAGAGCCACCAGTACATCTATAGAGTAGTAGGAGTACCAGGGCATCTTATAAGCCTGTGTACGCAGGTGGGCTGCACCTTTGTGGCGCATCACGTACTCCACCCAGAAGATGGCGTGGTCCATGGGAGGAATCGGCTGGTCTCTGTGCAGAACGGACAGTCTCTGCATGTTGTGACTGTAACTGTCTTGGTGGAGCACTTCCTTGAGTCCCTGCTCAAAGCTGTGAAAGTTAACATCTGCCAGCCTTATAATCTTTCCCGCTCCCCTCTCCTGTAGACGAAGCAGGTTGTCGAACTGGTCAAAGAACAGGGGTATGCCCAGCACTGGGACCCCATGGTATATGGCCTCCTGGACTCCATTGGTTCCTCCGTGAGCCACAAACACCTTGGTCTGAGGGTGTCCCAGGAGGTCCTTCTGGGGCATCCAATCAACGATCAGTGTGTTGTTGCCCAAAGAAGATGGTATTTTTCCAGTGTGCCTCCAAATGACCTGCCAAATAAGAGACTTGATTGTAAATAACTCAACTCTCATTCAGATGACACTGGTTACACACAATGTGTACTTGGATCATTTTTACTCATTGAAAAGCATTGACTGCATTTTTAAGTAGCTAAAGGTTAAGCAGACCACTTATGTTTGAAGTCAAACACGTGTTAGTATCAGGGCAAAACATTGTAGCATTTTGGTAGTATGGTCTGTTGGGAGAAACTCATGCCCGTCCAATCAGCCATGCCTGTGAAGGCAGGGGCCATACAATACAATCAATGTCTGATCTCCATTACCTTTTGAGGCATCTTTGCAAAGACCCTGGCAATATCCTCTGTGATGTCATCTGGTAACGCACTCACAAAAGTACCCAAGGTCATGATGATCACTCCATGCTCCCCGGCACTCTCAACAAACGCTTCAAGGTCAGCTGGAAGGGGCTGGGCCGGCTTGCACTGGAAGCCCCCTATATAAACCACATTCGGCATGGTGGGTCGAGGAAAGTCAAACACAAAGTCAGACCGGAACAGCCAAATATCCGCTTCCTGGAGGAGTGAGCTAGTGTCACACCCTCCCTCAATGTACTTGGCACAAATGGCTTCATAATGAGGCCCAATCATGAACACCTCCTGGAAAACAATGAGGCCGTGGAAAAACACGTTCTTGATGCGTTCCGTGAAGCTCATGTTGTCTGTTAGCCCCGAGCCCGGGACAGGGATGTAGGACAGCGGCGACGGGGCAATGATGGAATGGCCGTCTCCGCTGGTGATCCAGCGGACGTTGAGCACCGTAGGAAGCTTGAGATACTTGGCGAGGACGACGCCTGAGGCGATAGCAGGGTCGGTCAGAACCAGGTCATACCGGGCCTCTGATAGGCTCTGGAGAAGCCTTGGATCTTCAAAGATTTGAGCAAGCATATCACAGTATATGGAATGCAACTCAGAGATCAATGAGAGGAACTGCCCAGTGAGTTTGAGGAACGTATGGGACGACGATCCTTCACTCTGTAACTGAAGGACAATTAGAAAGTACGTCAGTATTTGAATATGTACTTAATGGACCAAAACATCAAGTCAGTACTTATGTTATGTATATTATTAAATGTATACATTATTAAGTCTTCATAAAGGCTAGTTGTATAAAATATAGTATGAATTTGACAGTAACCTACCTTTATAATCCTCTCTAAATATCCATGAATGAGACTTTCAAATTGCTTGGATTGAGGGATATTGATGGAGTCATACAAATGGGACACCTCTTCAATATACCAGCTCGTTGACGGTCGGATCACAGAGATGCTATGTCCTCTGGCGTGGAGTTCCTCAATCATGAGCTTCATATTGATCCAGTGACTACCATCCAAAGAAAACACCAGAATCTTACCTCCATTACAAGGTGGGGTGTTAAGAAAAGCCATTAGAAAAACACTGAAGAATATGGATATTCCACGTGCAGAATTAGACTCCATGGTACCTAGGAAGAGAGCCGGTGAGACATGGTTAATCTACAAGAGCTCTTTTGTTTGATTAATTTCATTCCTCATGATTCATCATTCGAGCATGGTAAGCCAGCTTTAAACAATTTTGACATTCCGGATTAAAGCAGACATACTAACAGGCACAATGTAACAACCATACATGACTTGATGCAGAGCAACATACCCATCACCGGATGCTCCTGCAAACACCGGGCACAGTTGGGGATTGTGTCGTTTCTTATTCCTCACGCATTAGAGGTCAAACTCCAAGATGTTTCTCAGAGGCACCGACCAATCAGTGAACGGGTAAAAAAGAAATTAAGTTATGCAACACTTCATAATGTATAACTTGAATAATGTGTGACCAACAATGTCTACTTGTTATGTATTAAATTAGAAAATGATTTCTATGGTGAAAACTGTATAATTCAAATGGCATTTTGTAAACTCATGCATTTACACTTGTTTCCCTGATTTCACTTCAGACAATTTTATTTCTTTATTCGACCAGTATTATATTCAAGCTGTCCTTAATTTGTTTTTGAAAACTCTTAAAGTGTCTGTAGGTACGATTTGAGAGTTGCAGAGAGCGAGAGCAAAATATAAATAATCCCCCTCCCTCTCTCTTCCCTCCCTCCCTACGTTTCGCTGCCATTGAGAAATGTGGCATTCATGCACCTGGGATGGATTCTCTTGTGACTCTGTGTTCGTGCATGGGATTGACACTCATGATTGACAGTCGGGGATCAGAAATTGACATTGCTGTTTTAGTTTAAACAATTAATATACGATGGAAATGTGTACATGTAGCCTAAACATTTCATTTGATTTTACCAGAACCTTTTTGCTTCATCAATATGATATCCTTGAAAATATATATATTTCAACAAGTCATGGCTGCAGACTGCAGTATATAAATGTAACATATTTTTTAGATAAATAATTGTAAAAATTAGATGCAAGAAAGGTGTATCAAAATCAATTATAATGTAATGAAATTTACATTTATATGTTTTTTAAGAGCCAAAACAGTCAGATGCGTTTCATATCCAATAGAGATATTAGAACAGTTTAGATTTGATATGTTTATTATCATCATTTCTTAACATTTTTGTTACAGTGTGTCTGTAATTCTCAATTTCTTTTGACCTTGGATGTTCTCCCTCTGCAGCATAAGACCCTAAACATGATTAAAGTAGCGAGAAGGAAGAAGGTCCCTGCAGCCGACAGAGCCACCAGTACATCTATAGAGTAGTAGGAGTACCAGGGCATCTTATAAGCCTGTGTACGCAGGTGGGCTGCACCTTTGTGGCGCATCACGTACTCCACCCAGAAGATGGCGTGGTCCATGGGAGGAATCGGCTGGTCTCTGTGCAGAACGGACAGTCTCTGCATGTTGTGACTGTAACTGTCTTGGTGGAGCACTTCCTTGAGTCCCTGCTCAAAGGTGTGAACGTTAACATCTGCCAGCCTTATAATCTTTCCCGCTCCCCTCTCCTGTAGACGAAGCAGGTTGTCGAACTGGTCAAAGAACAGGGGTATGCCCAGCACTGGGACCCCATGGTATATGGCCTCCAGGACTCCATTGGTTCCTCCGTGAGCCACAAACACCTTGGTCTGAGGGTGTCCCAGGAGGTCCTTCTGGGGCATCCAATCAACGATCAGTGTGTTGTTGCCCAAAGAAGATGGTATTTTTCCAGTGTGCCTCCAAATGACCTGCAAAATAAGAGACTTGATTGTAAATAACTCAACTCTCATTCAGATGACACTGGTTACACACAATGTGTACTGGGATCACTTTTACTCATTGAAAAGCATTGACTCCATTTTTAGGTAGCTAAAGGTTAAGCAGACCACTTTTGTTTGAAGTAAAACACTTGATAGTATCAGGGCAAAACATTGTAGCATTTTGGTAGTATGGTCTGTTTGGGGGAACTCATGCCCGTCCAATCAGCCATGCCTGTGAAGGCAGGGTCCATACAATACAATCAATGTCTGATCTCCATTACCTTTTGAGGCATCTTTGCAAAGACCCTGGCAATATCCTCTGCGATGTCATCTGGTAACGCACTCACAAAAGTACCCAAGGTCATGATGATCACTCCATGCTCCCCGGCACTCTCAACAAACGCTTCAAGGTCAGCTGGGAGGGGCTGGGCCGGCTTGCACTGGAAGCCCCCTATATAAACCACATTCGGCATGGTGGGTCGAGGAAAGTCAAACACAAAGTCAGACCGAAACAGCCAAATATCCGCTTCCTGGAGGAGTGAGACGGTGTCACACCCTCCCTCAATGTACTTGTCACAAATGGCTTCATAATGAGGCCCAATCATGAACACCTCCCGGTAAACAATGAGGCCGTGGAAAAACAGGTTCTTGATGCGTTCCGTGAAGCTCATGTTGTCTGTTAGCCCCGAGCCCGGGACAGGGATGTAGGACAGCGGCGACGGGGCGATGATGGAATGGCCGTCTCCACTGGTGATCCAGCGGACGTTGAGCACCGTAGGAAGCTTGAGATACTTGGCGAGGACGACGCCTGAGGCGATAGCAGGGTCGGTCAGAACCAGGTCATACTGGGCCTCTGATAGGGTCTGGAGAAGCCTTGGATCTTCAAAGATTTGAGCAAGCATATCACAGTATATGGAATGCAACTCAGAGATCAATTAGAGGAACTGCCCAGTGAGTTTGAGGAACGTATGGGACGACGATCCTTCTCTCTGTAACTGAAGGACAATTAGAAAGTACGTCAGTATTTTAATATGTACTTAATGGACCAAAACAACAACTCAGTACTTATTTTATGTATATTTTTAAATGTATACATTATTAAGTCATCATAAAGGCTAGATTTATGAAAAATAGCATTAATTTGACAATAACCTACCCTTATATACCTCTCTAAAAATCCTTGACTGAGATCTTCAAATTGCTTGGATTGAGGGATATTGATGGAGTCATACAAAGGGGACACCTCTTCAATGTACCAGCTTTTTGACGGTCGGATCACAGAGATGCTATGTCCTCTGGCGTGGAGTTCCTCAATCATGAGCTTCATATTGATCCAGTGACTACCATCCAAAGAAAACACCAGAATCTTACCTCCATTACAAGGTGGGGTGATAAGAAAAGCCATTAGAAAAACACTGAAGAATATGGATGTTCCACACGCAGAATTGGACTCCATGGTACCTAGGAAGAGAGCCAGAGTAAAAAAAAAGTAAAAAAAGAGACCTACTAACAGGCACAATGTAACAACCATACATTACTTGATGCAGAGCAACATACCCATCACACGATACTCCTGCAAACACTGGGCACAGGGGGGGATTTTGTTGTTCCACATCCTCACACATTAGAGGTCAAACTCCAAGATGTTTCTCCCTGGCACCGACCAATCAGTGAAAGGGTAAAAAAAACATTAAGTTGTGCAACACTTCATGAAGTTTAACATGAATAATGTGTGACCAATAATGTGAACTTGTTGTTTATTGAATTACTAAAATTCTTCCACGGTGAAAACTGTATTTTTACTGTCTTGCATAATGCAAATGGCATGTTGTAAACTCATGCTTTTACACTTGTTTCCTTCATTTCACTTCAGACGATTTTTTTTTCTTCATAGGACCAGTATTATATTCAACCTGTCCTTGATCCTTGAAGGGTCTGTAGGTACGATTTGAGAGTTGCAGAGAGCGAGAGCAAAATATAAATAATCCCCCTCCCTCTCTCTTCCCTCCCTCCCTACGTTTCGCTGCCATTGAGAAATGTGTCATTCATGCACCTGGGATGGATTCTCTGGTGACACTGTGTGCATGCATGGGATTGACACTCATGATTGACAGTCGGAGATCAGAAATTGACATCGCTGTTTTAGTTTAAACAATTAATATACGATGGAAATGTGTACATGTAGCCTAAACATTTCATTTGATTTTACCAGAACCTTTTTGCTTCATCAATATGATATCCTTGAAAATATATATATTTCAACAAGTCATGGCTGCAGACTGCAGTATATAAATGTAACATATTTTTTAGATAAATAATTGTAAAAATTAGATGCAAGAAAGGTGTATCAAAATCAATTATAATGTAATGAAATTTACATTTATATGTTTTTTAAGAGCCAAAACAGTCAGATGCGTTTCATATCCAATAGAGATATTAGAACAGTTTAGATTTGATATGTTTATTATCATCATTTTTTAACATTTTTGTTACAGTATGTCTGTAATTCTCAATTTCTTTTGACCTTGGATGTTCTCCCTCTGCAGCATAAGACCCTAAACATGATAAAAGTAGCGAGAAGGAAGAAGGTCCCTGCAGCCGACAGAGCCACCAGTACATCTATAGAGTAGTAGGAGTACCAGGGCATCTTATAAGCCTGTGTACGCAGGTGGGCTGCACCTTTGTGGCGCATCACGTACTCCACCCAGAAGATGGCGTGGTCCATGGGAGGAATCGGCTGGTCTCTGTGCAGAACGGACAGTCTCTGCATGTTGTGACTGTAACTGTCTTGGTGGAGCACTTCCTTGAGTCCCTGCTCAAAGGTGTGAACGTTAACATCTGCCAGCCTTATAATCTTTCCCGCTCCCCTCTCCTGTAGACGAAGCAGGTTGTCGAACTGGTCAAAGAACAGGGGTATGCCCAGCACTGGGACCCCATGGTATGTGGCCTCCTGGACTCCATTGGTTCCTCCGTGAGCCACAAACACCTTGGTCTGAGAGTGTCCCAGGAGGTCCTTCTGGGGCATCCAATCAACGATCAGTGTGTTGTTGCCCAAAGAAGATGGTATTTTTCCAATGTGCCTCCAAATGACCTGCAAAATAAGAGACTTGATTGTAAATAACTCAACTCTCATTCAGATGACACTGGTTACACACAATGTGTACTTGGATCATTTTTACTCATTGAAAAGCATTGACTGCATTTTTAAGTAGCTAAAGGTTAAGCAGACCACTTATGTTTGAAGTCAAACACGTGTTAGTATCAGGGCAAAACATTGTAGCATTTTGGTAGTATGGTCTGTTGGGAGAAACTCATGCCCGTCCAATCAGCCATGCCTGTGAAGGCAGGGGCCATACAATACAATCAATGTCTGATCTCCATTACCTTTTGAGGCATCTTTGCAAAGACCCTGGCAATATCCTCTGTGATGTCATCTGGTAACGCACTCACAAAAGTACCCAAGGTCATGATGATCACTCCATGCTCCCCGGCACTCTCAACAAACGCTTCAAGGTCAGCTGGAAGGGGCTGGGCCGGCTTGCACTGGAAGCCCCCTATATAAACCACATTCGGCATGGTGGGTCGAGGAAAGTCAAACACAAAGTCAGACCGGAACAGCCAAATATCCGCTTCCTGGAGGAGTGAGCTAGTGTCACACCCTCCCTCAATGTACTTGGCACAAATGGCTTCATAATGAGGCCCAATCATGAACACCTCCTGGAAAACAATGAGGCCGTGGAAAAACAGGTTCTTGATGCGTTCCGTGAAGCTCATGTTGTCTGTTAGCCCCGAGCCCGGGACAGGGATGTAGGACAGCGGCGACGGGGCGATGATGGAATGGCCGTCTCCGCTGGTGATCCAGCGGACGTTGAGCACCGTAGGAAGCTTGAGATACTTGGCGAGGACGACGCCGAAGGCGATAGAAGGGTCAGTCAGAACCAGGTCATACTGGGCCTCTGATAGGCTCTGGAGAAGCCTTGGATCTTCAAAGATTTGAGCAAGCATATCACAGTATATGGAATGCAACTCAGAGATCAATGAGAGGAACTGCCAAGTGAGTTTGAGGAACGTATGGGACGATGATCCTTCTCTCTGTAACTGAAGGACAATTAGAAAGTACGTCAGTATTTTAATATGTACTTAATGGACCTAAACAACAACTCAGTACTTATTTTATGTATAATTTTAAATGTATACATTATTAAGTCTTCATAAAGGCTAGATTTATGAAAAATAGCATTAATTTGACAATAACCTACCCTTATATACCTCTCTAAAAATCCTTGACTGAGATCTTCAAATTGCTTGGATTGAGGGATATTGATGGAGTCATACAAAGGGGACACCTCTTCAATGTACCAGCTTTTTGACGGTCGGATCACAGAGATGCTATGTCCTCTGGCGTGGAGTTCCTCAATCATGAGCTTCATATTGATCCAGTGACTACCATCCAAAGAAAACACCAGAATCTTACCTCCATTACAAGGTGGGGTGATAAGAAGAGGCATTAGAAAAACACTGAAGAATATGGATATTCCATACGCAGAATTGGACTCCATGGTACCTAGGAAGAGAGCCAGAGTAAAAAAACAGTGAAAAAAGAGACCTACTAACAGGCACAATGTAACAACCATACATTACTTGATGCAGAGCAACATACCCATCACACGATGCTCCTGCAAACACTGGGCACAGGGGGGGATTTTGTTGTTCATCAATCCTCACACATTGGAGGTCAAACTCCAAGATGTTTCTCCCTGGCACCGACCAATCAGTGAAAGGGTAAAAAAAACATTAAGTTGTGCAACACTTCATGAAGTGTAACATGAATAATGTGTAACCAATAATGTGAACTTGTTGTTTATTGAATTACTAAAATTCTTCCACGGCGAAAACTGTATTTTTACTGTCTTGCATAATGCAAATGGCATGTTGTAAATGTGGTACTCTCAAAACTGATTATTTGATTTATATTAGCAGAAGGTAATTTTCTCTGAATTTAAGGGCTTGAAACGATTTTGATAAATGTATGAGACCAGTACATTCATTTATTCCTCATAATTAGTGTTGAGAGGAACTTAAAATCTAAGCAACACCCAGGTGGAACTGTTGACACTGAAGTAGTTGCGTTCCGGGTTGTCGTCAGACGGGAGCACTTCCTCCCGCGTCCTCAGACGCAACTTGGATGACGAACTGAGCAGTCGTGTCTTCATTGTTTCTCACCATTTTCTGTACATTACAGGTCAGTAGTTGGTTCAAACTATAAAATGTCAACCTTCTAAAGCCTTGCTTTATATGTATAACTGTTAAAGAAGTTTGGGTCATGTTTTGTTGTGTTTTTAGCGAACTTAAGAGACTTTAAAATACCGCCGTTGAGTACAATGGCAGGGGTAAATACCGGAAGGCGCGAAACGGCAGTTCCCGCCGATTATGGGTTTATTGTTCACCCTGTGTATTGCCTTGCGGGCATTCCGCGAAATGTAAGGGTTATTGTCAGCACTTTGCACAGTGTTAGTTTTATTTGTGGTCTCCTTTACACTACAGTTCAAATGGGAATATGAATAAATGTTAATGGTTCACGGTTACAGATATACAAGTTTGAAAGAATGTTTATATTAATGCATACTGGTTAAAGATAAAAATGTTACTGTTACATCCATTCACAACTTGGTTAACTTTGTATTGAAAACGTTTAGCTTTCTCTGAGTAATACTTATGTTTTATTTAAGTGTGTGTGAATCGAGAATAATTGCCAATAACATGTTGCATTCAAGTACAGTGGATTAATGCTGTTTATTGCACTATATTATTATTAATGCTTTAACTCACTTAAACAGGTGAATGTAAATGAGTACGTTGCTCAAGTAGAGTCAAGTGGACTAATGGAGAATATTGAATGTGCACGAGCTATAACATGAATGTGAATTAGAATAGGATGTACGATGTAGTGAGTATTTGATGTACAGTTGAAGACTGAAAAAGAGACACTCAGAGAAATGTTTGTATTTTATTTGTGAATTTGAATAGAGACGCAACTTGGATGACGAACTGAGCAGTCGTGTCTTCATTGTTTCTCACCATTTTCTGTACATTACAGATTTCTTTATTGTTGCCGTGGCACCCAATCCTGGGACCCGTAACAAATTGTGGGGGCTCGTCCGGGATCTGCCTCCAACAATACTGTCCAGGGGAGCAGATCCAGTGATAAGAAGAACCACGAGGCCAAGGCGAGGTGACGTGACTACTGCCGAGACGACAGCTGGTGGGTGTCCACAAGGGGAGATCGGAGCCAGAGAAGGGTCTTCATTCTTCCAAGGGGGACCGCGCTATCATTGTCAGGTCCACAGACGTCATGTCTACAGTACGCAAAGAACTCGTTTGGAACATCAAAAAGAACTTGTACCGACTGTCATGCGACGATGTCTACAAGCTGGCGAAGGACATCGCCAGCGACAGCAGCCAAGATTTGGAGTCCAGTGATGAAGAAAGTTGTGTCAACTATATCCTTTACTATATGCAGTCTGATACCTTACTTGAATCCGAAGATGAGGGAATGTCTGATTTGTTAATGTTAAATGACCTGGTTAAGAGTATCATTGATAATCCTGTTGCAACTGTAATTACAAAGGGTGTAACACAGAAACACACAACACTCACCACTGTGCCAACCCTGATAGAGGACCACACTACATTCTCACACGTCAATGATGACATGCCAACCACCTCACACTTTACTGCCCTTTCAACCACAACAAACCACACCACACAACAACATGCTAACCTCGACAGAGACATTACCACTCAAAGTATGGACCAGCTACAAGCAATGCACGAAGACCTCGGAAAAAAGCTTCAATACTACAAAGATATGGCTTGCACAGCACACAGTAAGTCCACCAGTCTAGGTCAGCAACTACAACACCAACTCCCACGTCACGACCCACTACATGTTGACGAAGAGAAAGTGGACTCCTTAAAGCATCTGTCTTACCTGCAACGGAGGGAATTCAAGGTCCATGGAGGACAGATTGGGGACACAAGCTCTGATATCACATATAACAGTATCAGCAAGCAAATAGACGAAGGAGACAGAGAGGGCTTTACAGAGACAGAGGTCATCCGAGGAGTGCTGAAGTGTGTAAAACCTGGTGCTTTTAAGAACATGCTCACCAATAAAGATGACCTTACAATCTGTGAACTGAAGGGCTTTCTCCGGTCTCATCTGTGTGAAAAGGCAGGCACTGAACTGTTTCAGGATCTAATGTGTGCAAAGCAAGACGAACATGAACCTCCTCAGCAGTTCATCTATCGCATGATAGGCCTCAAACAGAAAATCCTCTTCCAGTCAAAACAGGCAAACACAGAAATCCACTATGACCCCAAGACCATCCAGCAAGTTTTTCTGCACTCCATTTACCAGGGCCTAGGGTCCAAACACACAGACATTCGCCAGCAGCTGAGGCCACTCATCATAAACAACCAAATTTCTGATGAAGAGATCGTCAGCAGGGTGATGAAGATAATCAACTCTGAAAACGAACATCAACGTAGATTTGGTAATGTCTCCCGACAGAGAGCAACACACACAAACAGTGTTCAAGTTGATGGTGATCAGACTTCAGACACTAGAGAACAGAAGACAATACAGCAGCTCAGCGCTCAGGTGGAGACTTTAACCAACATGGTTGCAGCTTTAATAGATCAGCAAAACCCAGGGGTATACGCGACTCACTCAAAGATCCTACCTGTCCAAGCACTAGGCCAACCTCATGTACAGCCACACGCCCCTCCTACGTCTTTCCCCGGCCAGCTCTCCCACACAAGAAAGGGTAAAATGCCTGTCTGCACAAAGTGTTCACACCAAGGTGCGGAGGATTGTAATCATTGTTTTGTGTGTGGTGAATCAGGACACCGGGCTGTGGGCTGTTTAAAGAGAACCAGGCAGCAGGGAAACGGGAACCGGTCTTTGATGAGGGACAACCAGGGGCCGTTCCAAAGTTCCAGTCCCACTCAGTAACTTCCACACTGAAGCAGCAACGCCAAAAAAAAGATATAAATCGTAAAAGAGCTTGTGATCGCTACTCTCGAGAGACACCAGTAACCCCTGAAGATGCCATTCTCACAGCACCGCTGGTTGGTAGAAAGAGCATGCTCAAATGTTTCATCAACGGTTATGCAGTAACAGTGCTTTTTGACTCTGGCTCGCAAGTGAGCATGATTGACCGGCCCTGGAGAGAGACATTTATCCCCAATCACCCAGTACGACCATTGCATGAGCTTCTTGACACAGAGGAAAGCCTCACTCTGTATGCAGCAAATGGACAACCAATCCCGTATGATTGATGGGTGGAGCTAACGGTCAACCTCCCCGGAAATGACAATCCAAACCTTTCAATACAGACACCTTTTCTGGTCAGCCAGCTTCCCCTCCCTCAGCCTATATTGGGAGCGAATGTTCTCCAAGTGATGATGAATGGGCAAGAATCTCCCGCTGATGCACATGAAATGGTTATTGGTCTCTTCCAAAAAGCATTGGGTGTTGAAGAGGAACAGGCAGCAGCTATGGTTAACTTCATACAGGGCCAAAAGACACCTAACTACAGCATGGCCACGATCAGAGTTGGTAAAGAGGATGTGAGCATCCCAGCTGGAAAAACATTGCATGTGCGGTGCAGAGTACCACCTACCTTTGACACGTCCAACCCTGTTGTCCTTTATGAACCCGCAGAAGGGAGCACACCCTTGGAACAATTAAGTGTCGGGGAGGGTATACTGGAAATTAATAACAGCAGGTGGCCTCTTGTCAACTTGCCTGTTTCTAACCACACTAAGCATGAAGTAATTCTCCCAAAGAGAACTCAGCTGGGATCCATCCAGCACGTAGCCAAAGTCATTGAAAAGGATAAGACAGAGACACAACAGGTTGAGAAACCACAGGGTATAACAGTTAGGGCTGAAGTCCACAATGTTACCACCTGTGAAACCCCCCCGACTGAGCCCTGGCGACCACCTGTTGACCTCAGTCATCTTGACCTTGAACAGCAGCGAATGGTGGAGGAAATGTTGCGCGAGGAGTCTGCAGCATTCGCCCACGACGGCGAAGACATAGGGTGTATCCCCTCTCTTCAGATGTCAATCAGGCTTAAAGACGACATCCCTGTTCAGAGGTCTTATGCTTCCATCCCAAAACCACTGTACAAGGAAGTGAAAGAGTACATCCAAGATTTGATTGTGAAAGGATGGATCGTGAAATCACACTCACCCTATGCCGCACCTATTGTTTGTGTCAGGAAAAAGGATGGATCACTGCGCCTTTGTATCGACTATCGACTGCTCAACCAAAAGACAGTACCCGACAAACATCCTCTTCCCCGGATACAGGACTTAATCGACTCACTTGGTGGCTATGGCTGGTTTTCCATCCTAGACCAGGGCAAAGCCTACCACCAAGGCTTCATTGCAGAGGGGTCCAGACACATGACCGCCTTCACAACCCCTTGGGGTTTTTACGAATGGGTTAGAATACCCTTCGGTTTGTCAAATGCCCCAGCATCTTTTCAAAGAAGCATGGAGGAGATGCTTGACACGCTGAGGGATGAGTGTTGCATCCCTTATCTAGACGACGTCCTCTGTTTTTCAAAGTCCTTCGAACAGCATGTTGAGGTACTGCGCAATGTACTTCGAGCTCTGCAGCGCCATGGAGTAAAGTTAAGACCTGAAAAGTGTGAACTGTTTCGCAAAGAGGTCAGGTATGTGGGTCGGCTGGTGTCTGCAGATGGGGTGAGAGTGGATCCGAAAGATGTGGAAGCAGTGCAGGCCTTGAAGGAGAAAACTCCGAGAACAGTGGGGGATGTAAGGAGACTGTTAGGTTTTCTGAGCTATTACCGAACATACGTACAAGACTTCTCACGGATAGCCAGGCCCCTATATGAGCTACTTCAGATAAAAAAAAGTCCACCAGAACCCAAGCCTGCAAGGGGAAAACCACAGGGCCCTCAACTACATTCACGCACCCCAGTGAAGTGGAACAGTGAGCACCAGCAGATCCTTGAACGCCTGATAAACATCCTTACAAACCCACCAGTACTGGGTTACCCAGATTTCAATCAGCCCTTCATACTCCACACTGATGCCTCCCAACAGGGCCTTGGGGCGGTCCTCTACCAAAACCAGGATGGGAAAATGAGAGTGATCAGCTATGGGTCCCGCACACTGACACCAGCGGAGCAAAGTTACCATCTTCACAGTGGCAAGCTCGAGTTTTTGGCTTTGAAGTGGGCAGTATGTGAAAAGTTCAGGGATTACCTGTTTTATTCTCCCCATTTCATTGTCTACACCGATAATAATCCCTTGACCTACATGATGAGCACAGCTAAGCTTAATGCAGTGGGCCATCGCTGGGTAGGGGAGCTTGCAGACTTTGACTTTGAAATAAGGTACAAACCAGGGAAATTGAATGTTGTTGCAGACATCCTATCCCGCTGTCCCCTTGACATCAATGCCTACATGAGTCAGTGTTCTGAGAAATTGTCAGAGGAGGCAGTGTGCGCCACCTGGGAAGGCGGCAGGACAGCCCAGCATGGAGAAGTAGCATGGGTGGCCGCCCTTAACATCTCATCTCAACAGCAAACTTACACGGAACCTTTCCCAACAATTGACCACCATGAACTGTCAAGTGAACAGAAAAAAGACCCAGTCATTGGGAAAATCTTGGAATTAAAGGAGAAAAACAGTGAATTGACGGAAGTGGGACGCAGAGCAATGGACAAATCCACAAGAAAACTCTCAAGAGAGTGGAGCAGACTGCACGTGGAAAATTACATCCTGTATAGGAAAACTCTTGGTCGTAAACAGCTAGTCTTGCCAGCCACTTATAAACAGACAGCCCTAACCTACCTGCACGACAATATGGGACATGTTGGTGTAGAGCGAGTTTTAAGCCTCGCAAGAGAGAGATTCTATTGGCCATACATGAAAAATGATATTGAGGAGTACATCACCAGGAAGTGTCGTTGTATTAAACAAAAGAAGCCAGCTGTACATGACCGGGCGCCGATGGGCAGTATAACATCCAGCTCACCCCTCGAACTAGTCTGTATTGACTTTCTCCACCTTGAAACCAGCCGTGGTGGATACGAATATATCCTGGTGGTGGTCGACCACTTTACCCGGTTTGCCCAGGCATACCCTACCAAAAACAAGGCCGGCAAAACAGCTGCTGACAGGATTTTCAATGACTTTGTCCCTCGGTTCGGATACCCGGCCAAACTCCACCATGATCAAGGCCGGGAGTTCGAAAATGAACTGTTCAGAGCCCTCAGACAGTTCGCAGGCGTGAACCATTCAAGAACATCCCCTTACCACCCCCAAGGTAATCCCGCAGAGAGGTTCAACCGGACTCTGTTACAAATGCTCCGAACTTTGGGCGAGAAAGAGAGAGAAAGCTGGAAGGACCACCTGCCTCATATCATCCATGCATACAATTGTACCAAGCATGAGGCAACAGGCTATTCCCCATACTACCTGTTATATGGTCATCATCCACGTCTTCCTGTTGACCTTCTGTTCGGTTTGGTAACAGAGAAAGAAGAAAACACAGCAAGTAGCTATGCGGAAAAGTGGGCAGAGAAAATGATCGAAGCATACAAAATAGCCAGCACCAATAGCCAACAATCAAGTGCAAAAGGCAAACAATATTATGACAGGAAAAACAGAGGCGTCACTCTACAGCCAGGAGACAGGGTTCTCGTTCGCAACGTTTCTATAAGAGGAGGTCCATGCAAACTGACACCCTACTGGGAAAAGACAATCTATATTGTACAAGAGCAGCTCGGTGAAAACCCAGTCTATAAGGTGAGTCCTGAGACAGGAAACCGTCCCACTCGCACTCTCCACCGAAACTTGTTGCTCCAAGTGAATGACTTACCTGTAGAGCCACCAGTCACAAATGCACCTGCCAAGTCACAAAGGGGAAATGGAAAGTCAACCAAACCCACAAGAAAAATCGAACAGACACAGAATGATGACTCAAGTGGATCAGACGACGAAGACGATCAACCAAGATATTGGCTGCGGATAGCAAGGGAAGTGCCAAGGATCGCAAATCCATTACCTCATCAAACTGTTACCTGTGAAACACAACACAATACCGAACAGATTGGAACTTACCTCGAGGAAACAGTTCATGGTGAGCCTGCACCTGAAAGAGAAAGTAACAGTGAGGAAGAACATGAAAGACAAAATGAAAGTGTGCCTGGTGCTGAGGAACCCCAGCCTTACCAGGAACAGGAGCTGGCTCAGGTTCACAGTCCAGACAGAGATATTCAAGACATTCAGCTTGACGCTCAGCCTGCACTAAGGAGGTCTACCAGAGAAAGACACCCTGGCCAGATGCTCACCTATACAGCCCTTGGTCAACCGACATTCCAGCCACGTCTCATCGTGAGTGCAATACAGACACAGCCCACAGTTTACACTCATCAGTACCCACAGCCATACTTCCATCCATTCCAACCCCTACCCATTATCCTTCCTCCATACATGCCAGTTTATTACCCTACACATTACTATTGATGAGTAAACATTGCACACTTACAACATTACTTACACCACTTCAGATTTTGGGTGTACAATATATTTTTGTGCTTGTTTTTTTTTGGGCACTGAGTTTATTAAGCTTTAAAACAAAAAGAGAGAAAATAAGGGTGAACATTTGAAGTTGAGCTGTTAGAAGCAAGTGTCGGGAGCCACTTTTGTTTGTGGGGAAGTATGTGGTACTCTCAAAACTGATTATTTGATTTATATTAGCAGAAGGTAATTTTCTCTGAATTTAAGGGCTTGAAACGATTTTGATAAATGTATGAGACCAGTACATTCATTTATTCCTCATAATTAGTGTTGAGAGGAACTTAAAATCTAAGCAACACCCAGGTGGAACTGTTGACACTGAAGTAGTTGCGTTCCGGGTTGTCGTCAGACGGGAGCACTTCCTCCCGCGTCCTCAGACGCAACTTGGATGACGAACTGAGCAGTCGTGTCTTCATTGTTTCTCACCATTTTCTGTACATTACAGGTCAGTAGTTGGTTCAAACTATAAAATGTCAACCTTCTAAAGCCTTGCTTTATATGTATAACTGTTAAAGAAGTTTGGGTCATGTTTTGTTGTGTTTTTAGCGAACTTAAGAGACTTTAAAATACCGCCGTTGAGTACAATGGCAGGGGTAAATACCGGAAGGCGCGAAACGGCAGTTCCCGCCGATTATGGGTTTATTGTTCACCCTGTGTATTGCCTTGCGGGCATTCCGCGAAATGTAAGGGTTTTTGTCAGCACTTTGCACAGTGTTAGTTTTATTTGTGGTCTCCTTTACACTACAGTTCAAATGGGAATATGAATAAATGTTAATGGTTCACGGTTACAGATATACAAGTTTGAAAGAATGTTTATATTAATGCATACTGGTTAAAGATAAAAATGTTACTGTTACATCCAGTCACAACTTGGTTAACTTTGTATTGAAAACGTTTAGCTTTCTCTGAGTAATACTTATGTTTTATTTAAGTGTGTGTGAATCGAGAATAATTGCCAATAACATGTTGCATTCAAGTACAGTGGATTAATGCTGTTTATTGCACTATATTATTATTAATGCTTTAACTCACTTAAACAGGTGAATGTAAATGAGTACGTTGCTCAAGTAGAGTCAAGTGGACTAATGGAGAATATTGAATGTGCACGAGCTATAACATGAATGTGAATTAGAATAGGATGTACGATGTAGTGAATATTTGATGTACAGTTGAAGACTGAAAAAGAGACACTCAGAGAAATGTTTGTATTTTATTTGTGAATTTGAATAGAGACGCAACTTGGATGACGAACTGAGCAGTCGTGTCTTCATTGTTTCTCACCATTTTCTGTACATTACAGATTTCTTTATTGTTGCCGTGGCACCCAATCCTGGGACCCGTAACATAAACTCATGCTTTTACACTTGTTTCCTTCATTTCACTTCAGACAATTTTTTTTCTTCATAGGACCAGTATTATATTCAACCTGTCCTTGATCCTTGAAGTGTCTGTCGGTACGATTTGAGAGTTGCAGAGAGCGAGAGCAAAATATAAATAATCCCCCTCCCTCTCTCTTCCCTCCCTCCCTACGTTTCGCTGCCATTGAGAAATGTGTCATTCATGCACCTGGGATGGATTCTCTGGTAACACTGTGTGCATGCATGGGATTGACACTCATGATTGACAGTCGGAGATCAGAAATTGACATTGCTGTTTTAGTTTAAACAATTAATATACGATGGAAATGTGTACATGTAGCCTAAACATTTCATTTGATTTTACCAGAACCTTTTTGCTTCATCAATATGATATCCTTGAAAATATACATATTTCAACAAGTCATGGCTGCAGACTGCAGTATATAAATGTAACATATTTTTTAGATAAATAATTGTAAAAATTAGATGCAAGAAAGGTGTATCAAAATCAATTATAATGTAATGAAATTTACATTTATAAGAGCCAAAACAGTCAGATGCGTTTCATATCCAATAGAGATATTAGAACAGTTTAGATTTGATATGTTTATTATCATCATTTTTTAACATTTTTGTTAGTGTGTCTGTAATTCTCAATTTCTTTTGACCTTGGATGTTCTCCCTCTGCAGCATAAGACCCTAAACATGATAAAAGTAGCGAGAAGAAAGAAGGTCCCTGCAGCCGACAGAGCCACCAGTACATCTATAGAGTAGTAGGAGTACCAGGGCATCTTATAAGCCTGTGTACGCAGGTGGGCTGCACCTTTGTGGCGCATCACGTACTCCACCCAGAAGATGGCGTGGTCCATGGGAGGAATCGGCTGGTCTCTGTGCAGAACGGACAGTCTCTGCATGTTGTGACTGTAACTGTCTTGGTGGAGCACTTCCTTGAGTCCCTGCTCAAAGCTGTGAACGTTAACATCTGCCAGCCTTATAATCTTTCCCGCTCCCCTCTCCTGTAGACGAAGCAGGTTGTCGAACTGGTCAAAGAACAGGGGTATGCCCAGCACTGGGACCCCATGGTATATGGCCTCCAGGACTCCATTGGTTCCTCCGTGAGCCACAAACACCTTGGTCTGAGGGTGTCCCAGGAGGTCCTTCTGGGGCATCCAATCAACGATCAGTGTGTTGTTGCCCAAAGAAGATGGTATTTTTCCAGTGTGCCTCCAAATGACCTGCAAAATAAGAGACTTGATTGTAAATGTATAGCTGAACTCTCATTCAGATGACACTGGTTACACACACTGTGTACTGGGATCACTTTTACTCATTGAAAAGCATTGACTGCATTTTTAAGTAGCTAAAGGTTAAGCAGACCACTTTTGTTTGAAGTCAAACACGTGTTAGTATCAGGGCAAAACATTGTAGCATTTTGGTGGTATGATCTGTTTGGAGAAACTCATGCCCGTCCAAGCAGCAATGGCAGTGAAGGCAGGGACCATACAATACAATCAATGTCTGATCTCCATTACCTTTTGAGGCATCTTTGCAAAGACCCTGGCAATATCCTCTGTGATGTCATCTGGTAACCCACTCAAAAAAGTACCCAGGGTCATGATGATGACTCCATGCTCCCCGGCACTCTCAACAAACGCTTCAAGGTCAGCTTGGAGTGGCTGGGCAGGCTTGCACTGGAAGCCCCCTATATAAACCACATTCGGCATGGTGGGTCGAGGAAAGTCAAACACAAAGTCAGACCGGAACAGCCAAATATCCGCTTCCTGGAGGAGTGAGCTAGTGTCACACCCTCCCTCAATGTATTTGTCACAAATGGCTTCATAATGAGGCCCAATCATGAACACCTCCTGGAAAACAATGAGGCCGTGGAAAAACAGGTTCTTGATGCGTTCCGTGAAGCTCATGTTGTCTGTTAGCCCCGAGCCCAGGACAGGGATGTAGGACAGAGGCGACGGGGCGATGATGGAATGGCCGTCTCCACTGGTGATCCAGCGGACGTTGAGCACCGTAGGAAGCTTGAGATACTTGGCGAGGACGACACCGAAGGCGATAGAAGGGTCAGTCAGAACCAGGTCATACTGGGCCTCTGATAGGCTCTGGAGAAGCCTTGGATCGTCAAAGATTTGAGCAAGCATATCACAGTATATGGAATGAACCTCAGAGATCATTGATAGGAACTGCACAATGAGTTTGAGGAGCGTAAGTGACGACGATCCTTCTCTCTGTACCTGAGGGACAATTAGAAAGTATATCAGTATTTGAATATGTACTTAATGGACCAAAACATCAAGTCAGTACTTATGTTATGTATATTATTAAATGTATACATTATTAAGTCTTCATAAAGGCTAGTTGTATAAAATATAGTATGAATTTGACAGTAACCTACCTTTATAATCCTCTCTAAATATCCATGAATGAGACCTTCAAATTGCTTGGATTGAGGGATATTGATGGAGTCATACAAATGGGACACCTCTTCAATATACCAGCTCGTTGACGGTCGGATCACAGAGATGCTATGTCCTCTGGCGTGGAGTTCCTCAATCATGAGCTTCATATTGATCCAGTGACTACCATCCAAAGAAAACACCAGAATCTTACCTCCATTACAAGGTGGGGTGATAAGAAAAGCCATTAGAAAAACACTGAAGAATATGGATATTCCACGTGCAGAATTAGACTCCATGGTACATTGTGTTCAGCGCTACAAACAACCAGGCTTCCTAAACTCAATGTGTTTCCCTCATAGGGTTCAAAGCATATTCTTGCATATGAGATAAGGTGTTGGATGCTTTATTAATCCCAGATGGGATGTTTGAACGCTGGCAGATGACAAAGCAGGTTAAACTTGGCCCTGGAGGTATTTGCCGTGTTCGCAGTATTTGACACCGTTGATAATTTGTAACAAAATTATGACATATTCAAGCTGAACTTATTTGTCTACTCAAAATCAAGAAGCTTGGGTCGGCCCTTGTCTTACCAAGTCCTGTTTTGGTGGTTGTTAAAGGACTAAGATCCAGCTGCCCTGTCTTCAGTCAGCTTGGTTCCTACTAATGACCCGGGAGCAACAGCATTTGGCCAGGCCGTGTGTGATAGAGCCAGTCTTATTGGTTTATTACGTCTTCGGGCTTTTCTTGGTTCTGTTCTGTTCAGATGTGTTGTTTTTATTTGATTTGATGCATCTTTACTTCCATTTGTTTTCCTCTTATTCTTGTTTTTGGTTGCATGCTCCTGGTAGTCCTACTACCTAGCTCTGGGATCCCTTTACCGTTGTTTTCCCCGTGGCCTGTCCCAGCTCTCCCGCCCTCCATTAGGCCCAGTTTGATATTCTCTTTGACATTATTGATCCCCCACCTGTTAGGATTTGAGACACCGTGTAAGCTACAATTGTATAACCACCATTAGCCTCTGGTCGTGGCTGCAATGGGCCGATACCTGTTTGGATCCCTCTCTCCTACATCTGAGGGATGCCTTGTCAGGCCGCTCTCACGTTAATAATAAACTATTACATGAATAATCCAGGTGAAATGCAAGCTTTACCAGCACTAGTTGTTCCCATTCAGCTCAGATGAAGATAGTTAAGAAAGCAAACGCAATAATCTTGGCATGTCTTTTTAAAGCAAAATACTGGAATATCTTGACAGACAGCCTTGGTCTTATTTTTTTTTTTTTTTGCCAACCAAAAAATACAAATCGAGCATAAGTATAATCATACTACTTTTGCCCGAAGAGTTCTGTATTTTGTGCAAATGAAAACATGCTTGGAAAGACGTTCTTGTTTATTTATGCAATATAACTAACTAACCCATGATTTTTGGCATAATGCCAAAAAAATGCATAAACTACTGGCTAACTATTTACCAGAGCAAGTCCTTCTTTCTAACCTGCAAAAACATAAATTCAGGTTCAATTTGAATTTTTGTTTATTTGATATCAACATAATTTGTATTATTCATTTTTGTCAAATCTGACCAGGAAGGAGAAGGGTGGGAACATCAATTCTAATGCTTTGTATAGTTTTCAGGGAAAAGCTCAGAAAGTATTCTACTTGTATACTCTGTGCACTTGAGTCAATGTTTTTTGACCTTTGATGTTCTCCCTCTGCAGCATAACAACCTAAACATGATAAAAGTAGCGAGAAAAAATAAGCTTCCTGCAGCCGACAGAGCCACCAGTACATCTATAGAGTAGTAGGAGTACCAGGGCATCTTATAAGCCTGTGTACGCAGGTGGGCTGCACCTTTGTGGCGCATCACGTACTCCACCCAGAAGATGGCGTGGTCCATGGGAGGAATCGGCTGGTCTCTGTGCAGACCGGACAGTCTCTGCATGTTGTGTCTGTAACTGTCTTGGTGGAGCACTTCCTTGAGTCCCTGCTCAAAGCTGTGAACGTTAACATCAGCCAGCCTTATTATCTTTCCCGCTCCCCTCTCCTGTAGACGAAGCAGGTTGTCGAACTGGTCAAAGAACAGGGGTATGCCCAGCACTGGGACCCCATGGTATATGGCCTCCAGGACTCCATTGGTTCCTCCGTGAGCCACAAACACCTTGGTCTGAGAGTATCCCAGGAGGTCCTTCTGGGGCATCCAATCAACGATCAGTGTGTTGTTGCCCAAAGAAGATGGTATTTTTCCAGTGTGCCTCCAAATGACCTGCCAAATAAGAGACTTGATTGTAAATGTATGACTGAACTCTCATTCAGATGATACTGGTTACACACACTGTGTACTGGGATCACTTTTGCTCATTGAAAAGCATTGACTGCATTTTTAAGTAGCTGAAGGGGAAGCAGACCACTTTTGTTTGAAGTCAAACACGTGTTAGTATCAGGGCAAAACATTGTAGCATTTTGGTGGTATGATCTGTTTGGAGAAACTCATGCCCGTCCGAGCAGCCATGCCTGTGAAGGCAGGGGCCATACAATACAATCAATGTCTGATCTCAATTACCTTTTGAGGCATCTTTGCGAAGACCCTGGCAATATCCTCTGTGATGTCATCTGGTAGCCCACTCAAAAAAGTACCCAGGGTCATGATGATGACTCCATGCTCCCCGGCACTCTCAACAAACGCTTCAAGGTCAGCTGGGAGGGGCTGGGCCGGCTTGCACTGGAAGCCCCCTATATAAACCACATTCGGCATGGTGGGTCGAGGAAAGTCAAACACAAAGTCAGACCGGAACAGCCAAATATCCGCTTCCTGGAGGAGTGAGCTAGTGTCACACCCTCCCTCAATGTACTTGTCACAAATGGCTTCATAATGAGGCCCAATCATGAACACCTCCTGGAAAACAATGAGGCCGTGGAAAAACAGGTTCTTGATGCGTTCCGTGAAGCTCATGTTGTCTGTTAGCCCCGAGCCCAGGACAGGGATGTAGGACAGCGGCGACGGGGCGATGATGGAATGGCCGTCTCCGCTGGTGGTCCAGCGGACGTTGAGCACCGTAGGAAGCTTGAGATACTTGGCGAGGACGACACCGAAGGCGATAGAAGGGTCAGTCAGAACCATGTCATACTGGGCCTCTGATAGACTCTGGAGAAGCCTTGGATCTTCAAAGATTTGAGCAAGCATATCACAGTATATGGAATGAACCTCAGAGATCATTGATAGGAACTGCACAATGAGTTTGAGGAGCGTAAGTGACGACGATCCTTCTCTCTGTACCTGAGGGACAATTAGAAAGTATATCAGTATTTGAATATGTACTTAATGGACCAAAACATCAAGTCAGTACTTATGTTATGTATATTATTAAATGTATACATTATTAAGTCTTCATAAAGGCTAGTTGTATAAAATATAGTATGAATTTGACAGTAACCTACCTTTATAATCCTCTCTAAATATCCATGAATGAGACCTTCAAATTGCTTGGATTGAGGGATATTGATGGAGTCATACAAATGGGACACCTCTTCAATATACCAGCTCGTTGACGGTCGGATCACAGAGATGCTATGTCCTCTGGCGTGGAGTTCCTCAATCATGAGCTTCATATTGATCCAGTGACTACCATCCAAAGAAAACACCAGAATCTTACCTCCATTACAAGGTGGGGTGATAAGAAAAGCCATTAGAAAAACACTGAAGAATATGGATATTCCACGTGCAGAATTAGACTCCATGGTACCTAGGAAGAGAGCCGGTGAGACATGGTTAATCTACAAGAGCTCTTTTGTTTGATTAATTCCATTCCTCATGATTCATCATTCGAGCATGATAAGCCAGCTTTAAACAATTGTGACATTCCGGATAAAAGCAGACATACTAACAGGCACAATGTAACAACCATACATGACTTGATGCAGAGCAACATACCCATCACCGGATGCTCCTGCAAACACCGGGCACAGTTGGATATTGTGTCGTTTCACATTCCTCACGCATTAGAGGTCAAACTCCAAGATGTTTCTCAGAGGCACCGACCAATCAGTGAACGGGTAAAAAAGAAATTAAGTTATGCAACACTTCATAATGTATAACTAGAATAATGTGTGACCAACAATGTGTACTTGTTATTTATTAAATTAGAAAATGATTTCTATGGTGAAAACTGTATAATTCAAATGGCATGTTGTAAACTCATGCATTTACACTTGTTTCCCTCATTTCACTTCAGACAATTTTATTTCTTTATTCGACCAGTATTATACTCAAGCTGTCCTTAATTTGTTTTTGAAAACTCTTGAAGTGTCTGTAGGTACGATTTGAGAGTTGCAGAGAGCGAGAGCAAAATATAAATAATCCCCCTCCCTCTCTCTTCCCTCCCTCCCTACGTTTCGCTGCCATTGAGAAATGTGGCATTCATGCACCTGGGATGGATTCTCTGGTAACACTGTGTGCATGCATGGGATTGACACTCAAGATTGACAGTCGGAGATCAGAAATTGACATTTCTGTTTAAGTTTAAACGATTATTATACAATGGAAATGTGTGCATGTAGCCTAAACATTTTATTAGATTTTACCAAAACTGTTTTGTTTCATCAGTAAGATATCATTGAAAATATATATATTTCAACAAGTCATGGCTGCAGACTGCAGTAAATAAATTTACGATATTTTTTAGATACAATTTTTTAAAAAATTAGATGCAAGAAAGGTGTATCAAAGTCAATTATAATATAATGAAATTTACATTTATATGTTTTTAAGAGCCAAAACAGTCAGATGCGTTTCATATCCAATAGAGATATTAGAACAGTTTAGATTTGATATATTTTTTATCATCATTTTTTAACATTTTTGTAACAGTGTGTCTGTAATTGTCAATTTTTTTTGACCTTGGATGTTCTCCCTCTGCAGCATAAGACCCTAAACATGATAAATGTAGCGAGAAGAAAGAAGCTTCCTGCAGCCGACAGAGCCACCAGTACATCTATAGAGTAGTAGGAGTACCAGGGCATCTTATAAGCCTGTGTACGCAGGTGGGCTGCACCTTTGTGGCGCATCACGTACTCCACCCAGAAGATGGCGTGGTCCATGGGAGGAATCGGCTGGTCTCTGTGCAGACCGGACAGTCTCTGCATGTTGTGACTGTAACTGTCTTGGTGGAGCACTTCCTTGAGTCCCTGCTCAAAGCTGTGAAAGTTAACATCTGCCAGCCTTATAATCTTTCCCGCTCCCCTCTCCTGTAGACGAAGCAGGTTGTCGAACTGGTCAAAGAACAGGGGTATGCCCAGCACTGGGACCCCATGGTATATGGCCTCCTGGACTCCATTGGTTCCTCCGTGAGCCACAAACACCTTGGTCTGAGGGTGTCCCAGGAGGTCCTTCTGGGGCATCCAATCAACGATCAGTGTGTTGTTGCCCAAAGAAGATGGTATTTTTCCAGTGTGCCTCCAAATGACCTGCAAAATAAGAGACTTGATTGTAAATGTATAACTCAACTCTCATTCAGATGACTCTGGTTACTGTTACGTATTTTAAGCACATAAGCTGCCCCAACATAGCCACTAGTAAGCAGTATCGAACACACAAGCTGCATTACCCTCACATAACCACTAGGAAGCAAGATCGAACATATAAGCTGCAATAACTACTCCAGCCACAGATGGCAGCACCTTTAGCCAGGTGAGGAGGGCGGAGCCATTATGTCCCACCGACCACGCCTACTTCCCATAGGCCACGCCCACTTGACCCCAACCAGCGCGGCAGTGAGATTGGAGTTCAGAGACCTAGCCTGACCCGCAGAGACCCGGGCCTAAGCCTGGGGCTCGACGTAGCTCTACGGTATTTTCTCTCACACGCGTGTAAGATACAATTCCCTCCCTTTTGCTTCATAGTTACCATACCGAAATACCTTAACAAATAAAGTGAGTTAAAAGCGACCAAGGATTGGACTACTTCCTTCAAAAACGCGACATTACACACACTGTGTGCTGGGATCACTTTTACTCATTGAAAAGCATTGACTGCATTTTTAAGTAGCTAAGGTTAAGGGTTAGTCCCTCCAGAAAATGCAGCATTTTTTTGTGATTGTTGCAGCCAAAAATCCTTGATTATGCAGCATGTTTTCTTAAAAAATGCGATGAAATATGCAGCATATTTATGCAATTTTATGCGATGAAATTGCGGGAACTAGCAAAAATTTCGGGAACTTGCGAAAAATGCAGCTTTTCGATAACGTTCACGTCGCGTAATTACGTCACTTCGTAACAATCCCATGGCAACAGGGGGAAATGGTTGCTCTTGTGTGAAGTAAACGCAACATTTTTCCACTTTCTGCTAAGATATATGTAATGTTTTTGCAACGAAAATGCTGGGATTTTGCGCGGAAATCGGCAATTTATGCGGTGAAAGTGCGGCATATTTGAAAAAATGCAGCCCCCGCATGAGTATGCAGACTTTGGCTGATTAGGCGTTGAATTATGCGATCGCATAATCAGGTTTTTCTGTAGGGCCTGTTAAGCAGACCACTTTTGATTGAAGTAAAACACGTATTAGCATCAGGGCAAAACATTGTAGCATTTTGGTGGTATGGTATGTTTGGGGGAACTCATGCCCGTCCAATCAGCCATGCCTGTGAAGGCAGGAGCCATACAATACAATAAATGTCTGATCTCCATTACCTTTTGAGGCATCTTTGCAAAGACCCTGGCAATATCCTCTGCGATGTCATCTGGTAACACACCCACAAAAGTACCAAGGGTCATGATGATCACTCCATGCTCCCCGGCACTCTCAACAAACGCTTCAAGGTCA
This sequence comes from Gadus morhua, assembly GCF_902167405.1. Lineage (NCBI taxonomy): Eukaryota > Metazoa > Chordata > Actinopteri > Gadiformes > Gadidae > Gadus > Gadus morhua. The sequence continues at coordinate 29,487,458 of NC_044054.1, forward strand.
GCTGGGAGGGGCTGGGCCGGCTTGCACTGGAAGCCCCCTATATAAACCACATTCGGCATGGTGGGTCGAGGAAAGTCAAACACAAAGTCAGACCGGAACAGCCAAATATCCGCTTCCTGGAAGAGTGAGACGGTGTCACACCCTCCCTCAATGTACTTGTCACAAATGGCTTCATAATGAGGCCCAATCATGAACACCTCCTGGTAAACAATGAGGCCGTGGAAAAACAGGTTCTTGATGTGTTCCGTGAAGCTCATGTTGTCTGTTAGCCCCGAGCCCGGGACAGGGATGTAGGACAGCGGCGACGGGGCGATGATGGAATGGCCGTCTCCACTGGTGATCCAGCGGACGTTGAGCACCGTAGGAAGCTTGAGATACTTGGCGAGGACGACACCGAAGGCGATAGCAGGGTCGGTCAGAACCAGGTCATACCGGGCCTCTGATAGGCTCTGGAGAAGCCTTGGATCTTCAAAGATTTGAGCAAGCATATCACAGTATATGGAATGCAACTCAGAGATCAATGAGAGGAACTGCCCAGTGAGTTTGAGGAACGTATGGGACGATGATCCTTCTCTCTGTAACTGAAGGACAATTAGAAAGTACGTCAGTATTTTAATATGTACTTAATGGACCAAAACAACAACTCAGTACTTATTTTATGTATATTTTTAAATGTATACATTATTAAGTCATCATAAAGGCTAGATTTATGAAAAATAGCATTAATTTGACAATAACCTACCCTTATATACCTCTCTAAAAATCCTTGAATGAGATCTTCAAATTGCTTGGATTGAGGGATATTGATGGAGTCATACAAAGGGGACACCTCTTCAATGTACCAGCTTTTTGACGGTCGGATCACAGAGATGCTATGTCCTCTGGCGTGGAGTTCCTCAATCATGATCTTCATATTGATCCAGTGACTACCATCCAAAGAAAACACCAGAATCTTACCTCCATTACAAGGTGGGGTGATAAGAAAAGCCATTAGAAAAACACTGAAGAATATGGATGTTCCACACGCAGAATTGGACTCCATGGTACCTAGGAAGAGAGCCAGAGTAAAAAAACAGTAAAAAAAGAGACCTACTAACAGGCACAATGTAACAACCATACATTACTTGATGCAGAGCAACATACCCATCACACGATACTCCTGCAAACACTGGGCACAGGGGGGGATTTTGTTGTTCCACATCCTCACACATTAGAGGTCAAACTCCAAGATGTTTCTCCCTGGCACCGACCAATCAGTGAAAGGGTAAAAAAAACATTAAGTTGTGCAACACTTCATGAAGTTTAACATGAATAATGTGTGACCAATAATGTGAACTTGTTGTTTATTGAATTACTAAAATTCTTCCACGGTGAAAACTGTATTTTTACTGTCTTGCATAATGCAAATGGCATGTTGTAAACTCATGCTTTTACACTTGTTTCCTTCATTTCACTTCAGACTATTTTTTTTCTTCATAGGACCAGTATTATATTCAACCTGTCCTTGATCCTTGAAGTGTCTGTAGGCACGATTTGAGAGTTGCAGAGAGCGAGAGCAAAATATAAATAATCCCCCTCCCTCTCTCTTCCCTCCCTCCCTACGTTTCTCTGCCATTGAGAAATGTGGCATTCATGCACCTGGGATGGATTCTCTTGTGACACTGTGTGCATGCATGGGATTGACACTCATGATTGACAGTCGGAGATCAGAAATTGACATTGCTGTTTTAGTTTAAACAATTAATATACGATGGAAATGTGTACATGTGGCCTAAACATTTCATTTGATTTTACCAGAACCTTTTTGCTTCATCAATATGATATCCTTGAAAATATATATATTTCAACAAGTCATGGCTGCAGACTGCAGTATATAAATGTAACATATTTTTTAGATAAATAATTGTAAAAATTAGATGCAAGAAAGGTGTATCAAAATCAATTATAATGTAATGAAATTTACATTTATATGTTTTTTAAGAGCCAAAACAGTCAGATGTGTTTCATATCCAATAGAGATATTAGAACAGTTTAGATTTGATATGTTTATTATCATCATTTTTTAACATTTTTGTTACAGTGTGTCTGTAATTCTCAATTTATTTTGACCTTGGATGTTCTCCCTCTGCAGCATAAGACCCTAAACATGATAAAAGTAGCGAGAAGGAAGAAGGTCCCTGCAGCCGACAGAGCCACCAGTACATCTATAGAGTAGTAGGAGTACCAGGGCATCTTATAAGCCTGTGTACGCAGGTGGGCTGCACCTTTGTGGCGCATCACGTACTCCACCCAGAAGATGGCGTGGTCCATGGGAGGAATCGGCTGGTCTCTGTGCAGAACGGACAGTCTCTGCATGTTGTGACTGTAACTGTCTTGGTGGAGCACTTCCTTGAGTCCCTGCTCAAAGGTGTGAACGTTAACATCTGCCAGCCTTATAATCTTTCCCGCTCCCCTCTCCTGTAGACGAAGCAGGTTGTCGAACTGGTCAAAGAACAGGGGTATGCCCAGCACTGGGACCCCATGGTATATGGCCTCCTGGACTCCATTGGTTCCTCCGTGAGCCACAAACACCTTGGTCTGAGGGTGTCCCAGGAGGTCCTTCTGGGGCATCCAATCAACGATCAGTGTGTTGTTGCCCAAAGAAGATGGTATTTTTCCAGTGTGCCTCCAAATGACCTGCAAAATAAGAGACTTGATTGTAAATAACTCAACTCTCATTCAGATGACACTGGTTACACACAATGTGTACTTGGATCATTTTTACTCATTGAAAAGCATTGACTGCATTTTTAAGTAGCTAAAGGTTAAGCAGACCACTTATGTTTGAAGTCAAGCACGTGTTAGTATCAGGGCAAAACATTGTAGCATTTTGGTAGTATGGTCTGTTGGGAGAAACTCATGCCCGTCCAATCAGCCATGCCTGTGAAGGCAGGGGCCATACAATACAATCAATGTCTGATCTCCATTACCTTTTGAGGCATCTTTGCAAAGACCCTGGCAATATCCTCTGTGATGTCATCTGGTAACGCACTCACAAAAGTACCCAAGGTCATGATGATCACTCCATGCTCCCCGGCACTCTCAACAAACGCTTCAAGGTCAGCTGGAAGGGGCTGGGCCGGCTTGCACTGGAAGCCCCCTATATAAACCACATTCGGCATGGTGGGTCGAGGAAAGTCAAACACAAAGTCAGACCGGAACAGCCAAATATCTGCTTCCTGGAGGAGTGAGCTAGTGTCACACCCTCCCTCAATGTACTTGTCACAAATGGCTTCATAATGAGGCCCAATCATGAACACCTCCTGGAAAACAATGAGGCCGTGGAAAAACAGGTTCTTGATGCGTTCCGTGAAGCTCATGTTGTCTGTTAGCCCCGAGCCCGGGACAGGGATGTAGGACAGCGGCGACGGGGCGATGATGGAATGGCCGTCTCCACTGGTGATCCAGCGGACGTTGAGCACCGTAGGAAGCTTGAGATACTTGGCGAGGACGACGCCTGAGGCGATAGCAGGGTCGGTCAGAACCAGGTCATACCGGGCCTCTGATAGGCTCTGGAGAAGCCTTGGATCTTCAAAGATTTGAGCAAGCATATCACAGTACATGGAATGAACCTCAGAGATCATTGAGAGGAACTGCCCAGTGAGTTTGAGGAACGTATGGGACGACGATCCTTCTCTCTGTACCTGAAGGATAATTAGAAAGTATGTCAGTATTTGAATATGTACTTAATGGACCAAAACATCAAGTCAGTACTTATTTTATGTATATTATTAAATACATCGTTATTAAGTCTTCATAAAGGCTAGATTTGTGAAATATAGCATTAATTTGACAATAACCTACCTTTATATACCTCTCTAAAAATCCTTGAATGAGACCTTCAAATTGCTTGGATTGAGGGATATTGATGGAGTCATACAAAGGGGACACCTCTTCAATGTACCAGCTTTTTGACGGTCGGATCACAGAGATGCTATGTCCTCTGGCATGGAGTTCCTCAATCATGAGCTTCATATTGATCCAGTGACTACCATCCAAAGAAAACACCAGAATCTTACCTCCATTACAAGGTGGGGTGATAAGAAAAGCCATTAGAAAAACACTGAAGAACATGGATATTCCACGTGCAGAATTGGACTCCATAGTACCTAAGAAGAGAGCCAGAGAGACATGGTTAATCTACAAGAGCTCTTTTGGTTGATTAATTCAATACCCTATGATTCGACATTCAAGCATGATAAGCCAGCTTGGAACAATTGTGACACAATTGTGACACACAATTGTGACACAACAATTCTGACACACAAAAAACAGACATACTAACAGGCACAATGTAACAACCATACATGACTTGATGCAGAGCAACTTACCCATCATACGATGCTCCTGCAAACACTGGGTCCAGGGGGGGATTGTGTCGTTTCACATTCCTCACGCATTAGAGGTCAAACTCCAAGATATTTCTCACAGGCGCTGCCCAATCGGTGAATAGGTAAAAAAAAGTTAAATGTATGTAACACTTCATAATGTTTGACATGAATACTGCGTTACCAATAATGTGTACTTGTTATTTATTAAATTACAAAATTATTAGAAGGGTGAAAACTGTATTTTAACTGTCTTGCATAATGCAATGTGTTTGTGTTGCATATTGTGTTGCATTTACACTTTTTCCTTTAATTTCACTTCAGGCAATTTTATTTTTATAGGACCAGTATTTTATTCAACCTATTCTTAATAGGAGTTCTTGAAAAAGTATTTGCATAAATTATCTGTAGGTTCGATTTGATATTTGCAGAGAGGAAGCACAGGAGAGAGAAATATTATGAAATGAACAACCCCATGATAATCCCCCTTCCTCCCTACGTTTCGCTGCCTTTGAGAAATTCATGCCCCTGTGTGTGATAAATGGTAACACTGTGTGAGTGCATGTGATTAACAGTCAAGATTGATTACCGGAACCAATAAGGGAAGAGATTTTTTTTCCTAATTGGTCAGATATGAGCAGGGAGTGGTCATAATCTACATTGTGGACAGAGGCAGGCGTAGTTAACTAGAAACAGATGTTCTCACAGAGCATTTCATTCACTAATAGCTCACCGATGGCTATGGGCTATCCTATGGCATTTCTAACAATCTATCTTTTATATTATGGACAGCACCTTTTAAATAACCTATATAATACATAGAATTGGCAACAATGGAATATATTTATGGGTTTGAAGCAGTCAAAGGAATAGTTAATTAATTGAAGCACAACACACACACACACACACACACACACACACACAATTACTCACTAAATGTCTGGTGTGCAATCGGCAAACACAAAATTCCATTACAATGACATTTAATTGTATTTATACGATTTTTATAGACAAATCAGTCAGATATGTCACATATCCAATAATGTCAGAGATAATGGCCCAAATAATTTTAGTTACAGTTGTGTCTGCAACTGTTTCAGTGGAGAACCCGATATAGTCCCTGCTCAAAGCTGTGAGGGTTAACATCAGCCATTTTTTTAATCGTTTAATCACTCCCCTCTCCTGCAGATGCAGCAGGTTGTCAAACAGGTCAAATATCATGGGTATATCACTGGGACGCCATGGTATATGGCCTCCTGGACTCCATTAGTTCTTCTGGAGGTCCTCCTGGGTCCTCCAATCCACTATCAGCATGTTGTTGCCCTAAGTATAGGGTCGTTGTCCTATATGCCCCCAAATGACCTGCAACACAAGAGACTTGATTGTAAATGTATAACTCAATGTTCACACGGATGACACTGGTTACGTACGCTGTGTACTGGGATCACATTTACTCATTGATGAGCAATTGACTATATTTTTGAGAAGATAAGGTTTAAGCAGCCCATCTTTTGGTGTTATGATTCTTTCCGGGGAAACGCCATGCCCATCCGAGCAGCCATGCCTGTGAGGGCAGGGACCATTCCGTACAACCAATGACTGATAAAGGGAACTCTTTCTTAATGTACCCACTGTTTGATAGTCGGATCACATCGATGCTATTTCCTCTGGCGTGGATTTCCTCAATCATGATCTTCATATTGATCCGGGGACCACCTTCCATAGGAGACACCAGAATCGTACCTTCATTACAAGGTGGGCTGGTAAGCAGAGACATCAGAACAATGCTGGAGAACATAAAGGTTCCACATGCAGAACATGACCAGATGGTAGCAACTAGTAAGGGCATTTTATCACCAAGCATTTGGTTTTCTTGATTCAATAAGCTCTTTTGGAAAGTTGATACGGTTAAATACATTCAATATTACCTCAATCTTATCTTGCTTGGCCAAAGTCTCAATAAAAGATGATAAATTGACTCTCTCTGACATATTAACATCTAACATGTAACAACACAATTTTGATTTGATTCAAAGCCACATACCCTTCACACAGAGTTATTGTGGATACTGAGCAGTAGTTCGGTAGTGTCATGTATTGCATTCCCTTAAACATAGAGTTCAAACACAGCCTTTTCCTCAGGGTAGAGCCGTCCAATAAGAGAACTCATCCGAAGGTTGGGTAAGACTTTAAATGAGCAACACGTGGAATTACTACAGGGCGAACATAAGCAAATTTAAATAAGTACCATGATAAAAACTTCATTTTTGCTGTACAATTGTGTTGCACATTGCAAACGTCAAATTGATACTAACTCTCCTTTAGTTATTTTCTCTTATTATTATTATGTGTATTTTATGAGATATTAAAGCTATGACGGATTGGACTTCTAAATGCAATAAAGCACACAATGGTTGTAGAAAATAACCAATATAATGTATGAATAAAGCAGTCTCCCCTCCAACAGAGTGAGCCCAGAATACTGTTTCAGGGAGACTTTTAACACAGTTCACCCACTCCATGCAATGCAATTATCCATGGATGTTTATCGGAAGGCAAGAGGCCTCTGCTGTGCTGATGTGTGCATACTCCTTTTGTTTGTGGTCTGCAGTTAGGACCAGTATGTATTGACAAGAAGTTCCTGAGCCTACCCCACTTTTGATTAGCCTACTCCAGGCCATATGGGAAAACATATGTGGAACTAGGCAATACACCATGAGAAAGCAAAAATGAAAATAGTGGAAAAAAAAACATTGATTTTCCATAATACAGGCAGCATTCATTTAAAAAAGCCAGTGTGGTTGGCTACTATTCCTTCGGAGCTCGTCCTTACAGTATAGTTACTGTGTATACATATAAAATGACAATATAGTGCATTTATAGCCAAGATTTAGTCTGAGTCCGATTTTAATTTGTTGCAATCACTCTGTGTTTGTATTGAGTTCAGTTAGGCTCGTTAGTCATAATAAACATAATCAAAATACTTTAAGATTAACCTTCTTGACATCATTCTACGAAAATAAAGCTGTGTCAAACCCATATGTAATAAGAAGCCTGTGGTTTAGGCAGACAAAGGCTTCTTTGCCCCTGAAGGATAGAATATGATATTTTTCCATTTCCATTGGTCCACAGGAAGTGTCTGAAGAGGATAACGGTAGAGAAGAACTACAGGTTTTAAAACAGGCACTAAAAAACAACTGTGGAGGATTTCCCCAAACAGTTTATGTTGAGTCATAAATCTTGCTATTACAGTCCCTTTAGTCTCTCCTTAATGTGAGTACATGCAAACACGCACGCACATTGAGAAAAAACACTGTTTACATCCAAACCATCCTTTCATTTTCTATGTCTTCCAACAAAGAAACTTTTAATTTCAGAAACAGGTTTAATTAAGGGCGCCTGTCTAGAGTGCCTGTGATTAGGCCTTCTTTGATTGTGCTGCTGCAAACTTTAAAAGCAAATGTCTCTAATTGGTCTGCAGAGAAGGACAGAGAAACATAACTATTTCCGTTCTGGAATGTTTAATCACATCAGCAGATGGGTATGAGGTGAGGAAGCTAAATTAAAATGTATGGTATTGTATTGGTGAAGTAACATACAAATACATCACACCTGACCATGACCTTGACAGACCTCAGCACTTGCCTTCTAACGCTAACAACAAACAAAGAACAAAGATTGATTCCAGAAGAGTTATCAGAGTAACGGATAGGGTTATCACCAACTCCATCTTTCATGCAAGAGTTGATGCATGCCGTTTTAAGCCAAGGTACACTGCGGTGCAAACAACAAGAGCCCCTGGCATTTATTTCACGCCTGCGATTTGGCAAATAAAAGGTCTCAGCCTCGGGACACTTCACCAACACTGATATCTCGGCTCTGATCTTACAGATTAATTGCACACGGTCATTTGATTCATAAGATGAGTTCAGTCTTGTTGTTTGGCCTTCTGTTCTTCATTCCTTCTTCAGTATTATCTTTGTGAACTTTTTTTTCTCCCAGGGAAACGTGCCATCCGTTCCCTGATAGCTCAAAGGGAAGACAACGTCAACTTGTGTCATCACGTGCCTCTTAATGTACATTTATCAGTGTCAACCATCTGTGTTGAAATCTTATTTGAAGCAGTATTTACAATGTGCACCGTCTCCCCATACCTTCACAAAACATCTGGAGACCAAGACCCCTATCGATCTTTTTATCAAACTGGCTTTTCTTTTTTATAACCTAATCTTCTCAATGACTTCTCAATATACAGCTCTCTGAAAGTATCCCTCTCACTACTGTGCTGGGAGCACGACTTTCCATTCCACTGATAAAGTACAAAGTCTAGTTCATTAAACAAACCCCTGGACGTTAGACAGACTCACAGCATCTAAAGACCCACGCGCCGACGCAGGCATGGGGCCTGAGCTCGTGGACAGGCCTTAACGCGCCCCTGGACCGCCCCTTCCCGCCGTCTCTGCTTTACATCCCGGTCGTGACTCGTGACGTTGGTTCCTGAGGGGAAGACCGTGGCGAGATTCAGCTGACACGCTTTCAACAACCGTCAGGCATGTGTGCGACGTGCACGAGCAAGTGAAATGCACAGGTGTGAAGACTCTGAAAGGGACATGCAAGCACACATAACATTGCTGATTTTAAATGTCGTCAATGCTTGCTGTAATATGATTTATAACCTTGCAGAAGTCCGTACAAAACTTTAAACCTTGATATGAACAGTTTGGCTTCTTCCCCTCATTCCAGCTGTTGCGATGCCATTGGCCTTAAGATCCTCATGGAAACAAGTCTTTTAGAAATATGATTGATATGACACCAACGCTCATATTTACATGCATGTTTCACTGCAGAGATGTGAGGTTGTTCTCTAAATGTGTAAACTGCGAAAGTTGCATACTAACATTTTATCTTTAGCGTTATAAATATATTTTTCTCCGAAAGCAAATAAAAGTTTTGTTGAGGCCAGCTGACGTTTATTTTGACACAGCCACTGGATAAAATCCATTATGAAGAATGATGATATTAACCATTCCAGTTGCCTACTTCCTGCTGATAAAAGATGTTTTGACAAGGATCTAGACAATGATTTACAAGAAGAGGAAGAGGTTTTCCATTTTGCCATTCCCATTGTCCGCCCAGGTTAACCAAACACACAGTTTGTCGGTTATCCATATCTGTGCTGTATCGGCCCCTGTTGGAACCACTACAGTTACTACTAGTTAAGCAGGCAGACTGTATATATTAAAAAAATACCTGTGCTTATTGATGCCATTGGTCTTTCTGACATGAGGATACACACAATGTTAATCTAAGCCTAATTTTGACGTTTACATTATTCTTCTCTAGAGACAACTCCCATCTGCACTTTGGTTTTTATTGCTTTTCGTGTCTTCTCCATTCCTTTTCTGTTTCAGCCATCTTAGTGTTTCCCATCCCAGCTCTGCCTCTGTTCATTTCAATGTCTTACTTTTCTCTCCTCTCCCTCCCTTAGTTCTCTTCGCAGGCACCATGACCGGCTGTCTCTGTTGGCTGTCTGTGCGGTATACGCTACGCCATACGTTCTCACAGACTCGCCTACAGATGGAAAAACCGTGGAAGGAAGGAACGGATCATATGGCAGCTGTTCTCCATATGCTGTCAACAGTTGTTCATTCAGAACCTAGCAATGCTTTGGCAAATGTGTTTGTCCAAAACAGCATCTCATGTTCTTTTAAGCCATGTATTTTTCCTGCTGCTTCAACTTTTTTTTGATCATTGATACGACTGCAGTCTATGATGCCAGAATGTGCCAGAGCAAGAATAACTACTCCTCCACCAATTTGTCATATTCACCCCCTGCAGCTTGACTGGGATCGTAGGCCCTTATCCGCACGCCGTGTTCAACGCTCCGGCGTGGTTCCCGGGCCCTGCCAATCACCCGGCACATATTTTTCCAGACGCTCCTGGTCTTGACAGTTTGAACGAGTGCTTACACAGTCAGGAATTTGAGTCTTAATCCCCCCCCACTCCCGTCTCTGTAACGCTTGACGGACAGTTCCGGAGCTTGGGTGGGAACGGATCTGACATGATATAGAAGGGCGACACCTTCACCTACACCTATGTGTCGGGTTTCTTACTCTCTCAACACACAGGTTTCGAAGAAGATCTGGCGTCCCTTGTAGTGATCGTTCTCCGGGTCCTACGTTGGTTTGGGGTCCTACTGTACGTCTCCACTGCCGTGGATGCTGCCTGTAATGAAGAGATGCTTTGTGTATCGAGATGGTGATAGACTCTGCTGTATAGCGCAGGATGTGTCTGGCCACACCCCACAGTGGAAGAGCATGCAGGGAAATGGTTTTAGTTCTGAACACGGTAGGCCACAGGTACGGCTGTAAACGAGCCCAGAGATGTGTCTTTGCAGGATCTCCTCTTAATGGAAACAATTAGTCATGTTCAAATTCATTTCGACGCCAAGAGGAAGCTAAAATGGCCCTTGCTCTGTGCAAGCGTTGGTGGCAGCGGTTTTCTCTTCAAAGTGCTAAAGAATAAAGACTCAAATGAACACTTCAAACACAGGAATAATGCACCACGTAACCCCGCCCTTAACATGGAACTGATGTTCTCAACCAATGTCGTGAACCCCTTACTCACACTGTTCCTCTGTCACGGTCTGTTTCTGTTTCCTTTGATTAAGCTTTGGTCTTGTTTTGTTCCTGTTTTATGTTTTGTCTTGCCTTCTCGCTGTCTTTCTTGTTTTGTCTGTGTTTTCTGTAATGAGTGTGTGTGTTTGTGAGTTAAAGTCTGTCTGGACCACGACAAGACATGCAACTCATCAAGACATCAGCTAATGGGGAACATTTGATTAACGCCCGAACACACCCCGCCAAAACACAAATATTACACAAATAAAACACAAACATGTGAGGATTGTCAGCAATTAAAAAAAATACATCAACCAATTGATTACATTTTGTATCGTAAAAGCTCAACCGAGCTTTACATCAATCTGTTTTTCCTCATCTTCAACATTTGGTACAGAGGGCTGGAAAAATACATACTTC